>NW_027120525.1:0-23603 GCF_038355195.1 Osmerus mordax | reverse complement strand
TATGTGTGTGTTCTCCAACAGTGAAAGTCAATAATAGCGTGTGGCTAAATCACTTGTTGACTGTGGCGGTCTGAGAGAGACTGCAGCAACTGTGTAAGACACACACACACCTCCCCCCTTACACACACACACACCACCCCCCTTACACACACACACACCTCCCCCCTTACACACACACACACACCTCCCCCTTACACACACACACACCTCCCCCCCTTACACACACACGGATCAGCAAAGGATAACTGTAACACTATGTATGCACACACATGCACACATATTGACACACTGGCTGTGTGACTCCTAGGCTCTGTCATTAACGAAGTCACACACACACACACACACCCTACAAGGAGCAACACCAAGCATGTCTGACAGGTGTGAGTGTGTGTGTGTGGGGGGAGTTGTGGACTGAGGTGTGTTTGCTTACTGTATTGTCAAATCTGAGTCAACAGAAATATATCACAAATGTCTGGCTCAATAAAGAAAGGTTGGTGTGTGAGGTTGGGGGATTGTGTGTGTGTGTTCTTTGTGTGTGTGTTTCCCTGGTGTAGGGCAGGGAGAGGGCTGATATACGAAGAGAAAGAGGAGAGATTTCAAGGAGGAACAGGGAGATAAGAGATTGAGAGATGGAGAGGGAGACAGAGAGGGAGGGGAGAGGGATGGAAAGGGAGAGAGAGAGGGAGAGAGAGGGAGGGAGAGGGGGAGAGAGAGAGGGAGAGAGAGGGAGGGAGAGAGAGGGAGGGAGAGAGATGGAGAGAGATGGAGAGGGAGAGAGAGATGGAGAAGGAGGGAGATGGAGAGGGATATGGAGAGGGAGGGAGGGAGAAGGAGAGGGGAGGGAGGGAGAAGGTGACCAGGGTTAATTTACTGAGGGACTGGGCTGGGGAAGAGAGAGGGAATGCAAATGATCTTTCCATTCCTACAGGCACACACACACACACACACAGAAACATATTCACTGATTAAACAGCGGCTTTTTGAGAAAACAAAGGAAAATCAAATCAAGCGGAATAGTGAAATCAGCTCTTGCTGTTTCTCAAGTGAGCTGTCGATTTGTCACAGGGTGAATTTGTTTTGTGACAAGTGCAGCAGCTGCCCGTCGATGGCCCACGCTGGCTGAGCGACAACCCTGTACTCCGGCTCCCCGCCGCCCAGAGAGAGAAAACAAGTGCACATCGATCAGTCTGCCTTTCAGAGGAACTGTATTGAGAACTGTAAGAGGGAGGAGGAGAGGAGAGAACGTTAGAGATGAATAACAGGGTTTGGGTTAAGCTGTCCAGTGAAATCTTCCATGTAAAGTCACGTCTAGAGGTCGATATCACTCGACAGTGAAATATGAAAAAGTATCGATCTCTCACTACCTCAGACAGCTTAACACACACACGCACACACACACACACACACACACTGGCTGTACAGGGGCATGGATCTCTAATGCAGGCTTCCATACTCCCTTCTCTCAATCACTCGCTTTTCTTCAAGAAAACAGGAGATATATTTTTATCCTCTCAGAGAAGATTTCCTTAACGTCACTCCAGTGAAGGGCTGTCTCTGTTTCTCACACTGTGGTTTAAAGGATGAGGATCTGACACAGACACACACACACACACCAGAAGGAGAAGTGAATATCTGGGAAAAGGCAGAAGGTTAAATAGAAATAGCCCACACAGTGAGTCAATCAATAGAGTTGAGAGTCATTGACATAAACGCTTAAGAACAGATCTGAGATCAGAGATGGTGGTTAAGGGAGAGAGGGAGGGATAGTGAGGGAGGGAAGGGGTGGACACACAAGGGATGATCTCCCCAGACCCAGGCAGCTGATCCCAGATCAGACAGGAGGGTTAGAGAACGAGAGCCAGACCCAGGCAGCTGATCAGGCTGTGGGAGGTAGAAACAGACCAGCAGATCTGTTCTCCGTCTCACAGTCACACCCCTTTCTGATACACACCGAGGAGGAGAGGGGAGGGAGAGAGGAGGGGAAGGGAGGAGAGGGGAGGAGGGGAGAGGAGGAGAGGAAGGGAGGGGAGAGGAGTGACCGAAAGAGTTGCAAATGAGGGAGACAAGGAGCCAGAGAGAGTATGTGTTTGTGTGTGGTGTGTAATACAGATATCACCTAAGTGTAGCTAGGTCTCTGTGGTACAGCTGCATGTGTTCAGCCTTGCCTAACTTTATTAATACCCTTAATCATTATGTTTCATAGTGTTGTCCCTCGACACACACACACGCTCACCAGTCCATGACTGATATTAACAGCATATTTATGGTCCTGAGGGTGTAAGCAAACTAATCCACAGATAAGGTCAGGAGGATTAATACTATCTGTATTCCAAATTCCTTTCTGAGAGCGGGGGGGATATGAGGGAGGGAAGGAGAGAGGGGGGAAAGAGAAGAGGTTTGGGGCAGAGGAGGGGAGGAGAGAGAGAGAGGGGGGAAGGTTCTCCTGAGAGCAGCAAATCACATCCTGTAGAGACAAGCTGCTTCCATGACCAACATCTCCCTCTCCTTGTATCCCCCTCCCTCCATCCTTACCTCTCTCTATCTTTCTCCCTCTCTCCCTCCCTTTGAGAACCAAGGCCAACACCAGCCTTTGTGTCTCTGCACGTTTGTGTGTCTGTGTGTATGTGAGTATGTGTGTCTATGTGGGTCTCAACATCTGAAATTCAGTCTAGGAAGGACAGGGGGGAGAAGGGAGAGATGGAGGAGGAAGGACAGCAAGAGAGAGAGGGAGGGAGGAGGACAGAGAGGGAGGGAGGAGGAGAGGAAGGGAGGAAAAGAGGGAGGGAGGAGGAGAGGGAGGGTGGAGAGGGAGGGAGGGAGGAGAGGGAGGGGGTTCCATCTTCTTTATGAAAACGATCTGTCGCCTGTCGTCGATGCAGAACACAAACATTCCTGGTGGACGTAACCTTGGCTACCGAACGCAGGCACACAGCCAATCACCTCCTGTGTGATCATTCATTGGCTCGTCACTCATTGTCTTTTGATCTCAGATTGACCTGGGCGGGGCTACGTCGTCATAGCAGCCTCAGGGCGAAGGCTACGTTGTCACAACATCCCTGGGTGGAGGCAAGGTTGTCATGGCGACCCTGGTTGGAGGCTAAGGAGTTTTAACCTGCAACCTCTTGATCTGCTGTCACATGCTCTAACCGCTAAGCTGACCCCAGCCAACTCTGCCTGAACAGACACTCTGCTGGGTGTGGTGAAGTACAGAACTAACGATCAACTAATATTAAAAACTTTTACCCAAAATGATCTGTTTTAAACAGAACAATTCACAGCAAAATGGCCTAAAAGCCCAACTGTTCCCCAGTTAAGAAATGAAGAGGGGGGGGGGGGGGGGGGGGGGGAGTCGAAGGAAAACACCCTGGAATGAAGTCACATGTATTTTGTCCTCCTCCCCCTCCTCTCCTCCTCCCCCTCCCCTCCTCTTCTCCTCCTCCCCCTTCTCTCCTCCCTCTCCTCCCCCTCCTCGTCTCTTCCTCCTCCCCCTCTTCTCCTTCTCCTCCCCCTCCTCTCCTCCTCCTCCCCTCATCCTCCCCCTCCTTTCTTCCTCCTCCTCCCCCTCCTCTCCTTCTCCTCCCCCTCCTCTCCTTCTCCTCCCCCTCCTCCTCCCTCTCCTCCCCCCCCCTCTCCTCTCCTCCTCTCCTCTTCCTCCTCTCCTCCTTCCTCCCTGTGTGTGTGCACATGCTCATGGACTGTTAGCTGGACAGGGTCTGGGTAATTTCCACAAGTATACACACAGTTATAGATGAACTGCACCCACACACACCCTTCCACCCCTCTAACATCACTCCACACCACTGATCATCGCCACGGCCTGAGTCCTACAGCCTGCCCAGCCAACACACACACACCGTCACACGCACACACACACCGTCACACGCACACACACACCGTCTCACACACACACACACACACACACACACCGTCACACACACACCAAAGATGGGATATAAACGAAGTACAAATACTTTGTTACTGTACTTAAGTCGATTTTTTTGGTATCAGTACTTTACTTCACTATTTATTTTTCTGACAACTTTTTACTTTCACACTTTAAAAAGTTTCTACAGGTTGAAAAAATATTTGACAACAACGTTTTTACCAGTTGGTAAAAATATTTTCCTAAAAATGACTAAATGTAAATGTAAGTTACAAAAAAAGTTTGCATCATTGATGAGTACTTGATGAGGACTATGGAGAGTGAGGCAGGGAGGGAGATGGAGAGAGAGGCAGGGAGGGAGATGGAGAGAGAGGCAGGGAGGGAGATGGAGAGAGAGGCAGGGAGGGAGATGGAGAGAGAGGCAGGGAGGGAGATGGAGAGAGAGGCAGGGAGGGAGATGGAGAGAGAGGCAGGGAGGGAGATGGAGAAAGAGGCAGGGAGGGAGATGGGGAGAGAGAGGCAGGGAGGGAGATGGAGAAAGAGGCAGGGAGGGAGATGGAGAGAGAGGCAGGGAGGGAGATGGAGAAAGAGGCAGGGAGGGAGATGGAGAGAGAGGCAGGGAGGGAGATGGAAAGAGAGGCAGGGAGGGAGATGGAGAGAGAGGCAGGGAGGGAGATGGAGAGAGAGGCAGGGAGGGAGATGGAGAGAGAGGCAGGGAGGGAGATGGAGAGAGAGGCAGGGAGGGAGATGGAGAGAGAGGCAGGGAGGGAGATGGAGAGAGATATCAAAACTTCATTTTAGTAAAAGAAAAAAAGCCCTAATTTCACATGGTGGGCATTGTTCAGTTTGACGTTAATATTTAGACGGAACAGCAAACAAATGAAAATTAAGATAAAAGATTTACTCAGAGGCAACAGCTTTCCTGGAATCTGATAAGTCATCCCTCAGAGTGGGAATCAGACAAACAGTCATTTTGTGAGAAGAAAAAAACCTGGTGTGCGTATGAATATTCATCACCCACCTTGAAAGGGGACGGGACTGTGTGTGCCCCCTCGACATCAGGGGGGTTACCCTGACGATGAAGCCCCCCTCCTCTGCAAGTGACCTTTTCAGCCTAAAACAACGATTTGCACAATTAACTACTTTTAAATGTCATCCACAGGCCAAATCTGCATATCAACGCCGAACCTCGCATATGAAATGAGGGTGTTTTTATGAGAGACAAACGTCTCTCTCTCTTTCTCTCCCTCCTTCTCTCTCTCCCTTCCATTTCTCTCTCCCTCCCCATCCTTCTGTAATGTTTCCCAAATGGGTTTCATTCCACGCGTTTTAGCAGAGGGAATATAAATGTCAACACTGTCTGTATTGGGCTCCTTCTGTTGCTAATTAACCTTTACAGTGAGGGGGGCGGTAGCCCCCCTGCACAAACCCCCAAAACCGCAATTAACAACTAGGTAGGTGGGGATGGAGAGAATGGGGGGGGGGGGAAAGATCGAGTGAGAGAAAGAGAAGGTGGGAGAGAGAGAGAACGACATCATGATCACTTCCTCGTCCCTGATGAAAGATGGCTCCAGAGGAAAGCAGCTTGTGAGGACAAACAGTGTTGAGATGTTACTGTTGCTGTGTCGTATTCCTGCCTGCCCAGCGTACCAGCTAGCTGAACAGAGGTTACTGTGAGATGTGTCTTCTGTGATCCTGGATGTTCTGCTGTCCTGTGCCCTGTCGGCGCCTGGCTGTACGCAGGTGGAGGCATGCCTGCCCCCTCCTCCGCAGGGGTCGGGCTCAGATCCTTGTTCGGGAGGCTCCAGGACGCTTCTGCTGCCACAGGAACGCAGACTCATGTTACAAAGTCAACCCATTAAGTTCTCCTCCAAGTTCTCCTCCAGTCCCCCGTTCAGCAGAAGCAGGAACCACAGGAACCAAAACAACACACTTCCCCCAGACCTGGGCAGGAGGAAGGAACACTATATGATGATGGACAAGAAATGTGTTTGTCTTCTGCTTGATAAATATTAAGACAGAGAGAGAGAGTGTGTAGAGTGGTTGATCAGTGATTAGCATGTGTGTGTGTGTAGTGATAGATGTGTGATTGACATGGTGTCCAGGAAAGTGTGTGTGTGTGGTGGGGGGAGGGGGACGTGTTATTGATGCGGCAGCCGAGAGAAAGCGGCCAGGGGTCAGGGGTGAGACGCAGGGAGTGCTGGGTAGTGCCAGAGTAAAGATGGAGAATGCCCCTCCACAGTCTGGAGAGGAATACAGGGAGAGATAGAGGAGAAAAAGAGGGGAGAAGTTGGAGAGAAGAATAAATAGAGAGGAGGGAGAGGAGGGGAGAAAGAGGGAGGACAATACTAACCACAAGGACTTGAAAACACAGTCCCGCAGCCAAAACAAAGTCGCCAGAGAGAGGTTATCCAACATAATTAAACTGGAGTAATCCAGTTTCAGCTAGTTTAGCAACTGGACCTCAATGGCCCAACTTCTGCCTCAAATCTAATTATGACTTAGAGTAAGCGAACTAATTTTCTTGTATATAAAATGGTAGGCCTATATTGCATTTTACTGCTGTGCGTTTGTTAAAGGGACTATTTGATTGTTTCTCCCTTCACCCGCTAGTTTAAATCTAAACCACACAGATAGTGAAAATGAAACGTTCAATAGACAGAGACAGGAGATTTATTTTATTCCCCCAAATGAGGAGTGCATATTTATGAAGACCCCGCCTTTTCCACAGTGGAGGAGATTCCTCAAAGTCAAACATGATTGGATTTTGATATGGCGGAAAGAAAAACGTAGTTCTTTGGTCGGTCTACAAGAGCGTCCTTGTGAGACCGACATGACAAACCTCTCGTGTGGTCAATGTCGATTTGTATCAGTCTGTTCATTAAAAATGTAACGGACGCATGAATATTTACTAAGTTTAATTTAGCTTTCGACTCCGCCTGTCGCTCTCTTCAACATCCTGGGGCAAGATTCTCCACCTAGATGGAGAGACGAGATATGAGGAGGAGGGAGAGAGAATATTGCAGGGTCAGTGTCCGAGACCTTATGAAACCAAACTCAATCAACGACAGCATTAGCCTAGGTGCTAATTGGCAGCAGTACAAAAATATAGTTAAGTAATTTATTACTAGATCATAGTCATAGTTTTATACGTAACCCCACTACACATGATCACTTCTTTATCCAGTTCTCTGTGTCTCTCCCCCCAACTCCTCCTGTCTCCTCACCCCTCGTAAATGTCCGTTGCAACCTCCGCTCCTCTCTTATTTCCGGCACCTTCCCCTCTGCCTTCAAACAGGCCAGAGTTACCCCTCTACTCAAAAAACCCTCCCTTTAGCCTGCCGTCCTCCAGAACTACAGACCAGTATCACTGCTACCCTTCTTTTCAAAAACAATTGAACGTGCTGTATCTAACCAACTGTCAAACTTTCTCTCTCAGAACAACCTGCTTGACCCCAACCAATCGGGCTTCAAGACTGGCCACTCCACAGAGACTGCCCTCCTTTCAGTCACCACTGCCCTCCAGTCTGCCAGAGCGGCTTCCAGGTCATCCGTCATCATTCTGCTGGACCTTTCTGCAGCGTTTGATATGGTTAACCATCAAATCCCGCTCGCTAGACTTTCTGAGATGGGCATCACTGGCACTGCACTCCAATGGATCTCATCTTACCTGTCGGGAAAATCCTACCAGGTCTCCTGGGGAGGACTTGTTTAACTGCATGCTCTTATGGTTCTCCCCATTGGCACTTATTTGCTTTTCACGATGTATGCTTCATGTGTGGCTACTCGCTACTTGTTATGATCAGTGAACTATGCTCTTTTGTAAAGCGCTCTCCTGGAAGTCTACTAAATGAATACATGTAAATGTAATGTAAATGTATACAACTTTATTTACCAAACCAAATGTGTGAATCCGTTACGCAGGGAGTTTGTGTGGGTCAAAGTGTGTACGAACTAGGGTAGGCCTAGCATCAATTTTGGGAGTGACACATGAAGAGTCAAGATCTTTCCAGACTTCTATAACTCAACTGTTTTAAAATAAGTTTTGCTTTGGGAGTTGAGTCGTTCTCACATGATTTTAAATTTGAAGCATTAAAGCCACATGCACTACAGTCATCACACGTCATTTCCTGAACCGAGACGAAGTTATACCTGCATGGCTACAGCAGAAAAAAAAACTCCTCAAGCACCGCCAGGGTTATAATGGCTGTCTAGCTATATGTTGCTAGCTTGATATGCTTTCCTGTGATATCAGCACCCAGCCTCAGACCAGCTGCCTGGGGTCCTGGGAGGGTCAGGCCCAGCCTCAGACCAGCTGCCTGGGGTCCTGGGGGGCTCAGTGAGGAGAGCGGCTGCCTTGAAACCGAAAGGTTGAAGGTTTGATTCCCGGTGCCAAATTTTAAAGCACAGGTTGGGAGAGGCACGTGAAAAACGCCCGGAGAAAGGGTCTGTTACAGCCCGGATGGCTCAGTGAGGAGAGCGGCTGCCTTGAAAACGAAAGGTTGAAGGTTTGATTCCCGGTGCCAAATTTTAAAGCACAGGTTGGGAGAGGCACGTGAAAAACGCCCGGAGAAAGGGTCTGTTACAGCCCGGGTGGCTCAGTGAGGAGAGCGGCTGCCTTGAAAACGAAAGGTTGAAGGTTTGATTCCCGGTGCCAAATTTTAAAGCGCAGGTTGGGAGAGGCACGTGAAAAACGCCCGGAGAAAGGGTCTGTCACAGCCCGGATGGCTCAGTGAGGAGAGCGGCTGCCTTGGAACCGAAAGGTTGAGGGTTTGATTCCCGGTGCCAAATTTTAAAGCGCAGGTTTCGAGAGGCACTTGAAAAACGCCCGGAGAAAGGGTCTGTTACAGCCCGGATGGCTCAGTGAGGAGAGCGGCTGCCTTGGAACCGAAAGGTTGAGGGTTTGATTCCCGGTGCCAAATTTTAAAGCGCAGGTTGGGAGAGGCACGTGAAAAACGCCCGGAGAAAGGGTCTGTTACAGCCCGGCTGGCTCAGTGAGGAGAGCGGCTGCCTTGAAACCGAAAGGTTGAAGGTTTGATTCCCGGTGCCAAATTTTAAAGCACTGGTTGGGAGAGGCACGTGAAAAACGCCCGGAGAAAGGGTCTGTTACAGCCCGGATGGCTCAGTGAGGAGAGCGGCTGCCTTGAAACCGAAAGGTTGAAGGTTTGATTCCCGGTGCCAAATTTTAAAGCGCAGGTTTCGAGAGGCACTTGAAAAACGCCCGGAGAAAGGGTCTGTTACAGCCCGGATGGCTCAGTGAGGAGAGCGGCTGCCTTGGAACCGAAAGGTTGAGGGTTTGATTCCCGGTGCCAAATTTTAAAGCGCAGGTTGGGAGAGGCACGTGAAAAACGCCCGGAGAAAGGGTCTGTTACAGCCCGGCTGGCTCAGTGAGGAGAGCGGCTGCCTTGAAACCGAAAGGTTGAAGGTTTGATTCCCGGTGCCAAATTTTAAAGCACTGGTTGGGAGAGGCACGTGAAAAACGCCCGGAGAAAGGGTCTGTTACAGCCCGGATGGCTCAGTGAGGAGAGCGGCTGCCTTGAAACCGAAAGGTTGAAGGTTTGATTCCCGGTGCCAAATTTTAAGGCACAAACTGGAAGAGGCACTTGAAAAACGCCCGGAGAAAAGGTCTGTTATCGCCGGGATTCTGTGGCATCATGGGTTAGGCGTTCGCCAATGATGAAGAGTCAGGTGAGCGTAAAGCCACTGGCGGGCTCGGAGTGCCATGTGAACGGTACGATACCCGCTGCAGTTGACCGGAATCCCTGGAGAACCAGGGCAGGGGGGGCCGTGTCCCCCCTGGATTATTTGCAACAGTGAAACCTGGGGGTTATGTGACCCAGGTAGTAGAGCAAGTAGAAGTTTTGGAAACCAAAGACAGTTGGGAAGGAAGAAACCAAAGACAGTTGGGAAGGAAGAAACCAAAGACAGTTGGGAAGGAAGAAACCAAAGACAGTTGGGAAGGAAGAAACCAAAGACAGTTGGGAAGGAAGAAACCAAAGACAGTTGGGAAGGAAGAAACCAAAGACAGTTGGGAAGGAAGAAACCAAAGACAGTTGGGAAGGAAGAAACCAAAGACAGTTGGGAAGGAAGAAACCAAAGACAGTTGGGAAGGAAGAAACCAAAGACAGTTGGGAAGGAAGAAACCAAAGACAGTTGGGAAGGAAGAAACCAAAGACAGTTGGGAAGGAAGAAACCAAAGACAGTTGGGAAGGAAGAAACCAAAGACAGTTGGGAAGGAAGAAACCAAAGACAGTTGGGAAGGAAGAAACCAAAGACAGTTGGGAAGGAAGAAACCAAAGACAGTTGGGAAGGAAGAAACCAAAGACAGTTGGGAAGGAAGAAACCAAAGACAGTTGGGAAGGAAGAAACCAAAGACAGTTGGGAAGGAAGAAACCAAAGACAGTTGGGAAGGAAGAAACCAAAGACAGTTGGGAAGGAAGAAACCAAAGACAGTTGGGAAGGAAGAAACCAAAGACAGTTGGGAAGGAAGAAACCAAAGACAGTTGGGAAGGAAGAAACCAAAGACAGTTGGGAAGGAAGAAACCAAAGACAGTTGGGAAGGAAGAAACCAAAGACAGTTGGGAAGGAAGAAACCAAAGACAGTTGGGAAGGAAGAAACCAAAGACAGTTGGGAAGGAAGAAACCAAAGACAGTTGGGAAGGAAGAAACCAAAGACAGTTGGGAAGGAAGAAACCAAAGACAGTTGGGAAGGAAGAAACCAAAGACAGTTGGGAAGGAAGAAACCAAAGACAGTTGGGAAGGAAGAAACCAAAGACAGTTGGGAAGGAAGAAACCAAAGACAGTTGGGAAGGAAGAAACCAAAGACAGTTGGGAAGGAAGAAACCAAAGACAGTTGGGAAGGAAGAAACCAAAGACAGTTGGGAAGGAAGAAACCAAAGACAGTTGGGAAGGAAGAAACCAAAGACAGTTGGGAAGGAAGAAACCAAAGACAGTTGGGAAGGAAGAAACCAAAGACAGTTGGGAAGGAAGAAACCAAAGACAGTTGGGAAGGAAGAAACCAAAGACAGTTGGGAAGGAAGAAACCAAAGACAGTTGGGAAGGAAGAAACCAAAGACAGTTGGGAAGGAAGAAACCAAAGACAGTTGGGAAGGAAGAAACCAAAGACAGTTGGGAAGGAAGAAACCAAAGACAGTTGGGAAGGAAGAAACCAAAGACAGTTGGGAAGGAAGAAACCAAAGACAGTTGGGAAGGAAGAAACCAAAGACAGTTGGGAAGGAAGAAACCAAAGACAGTTGGGAAGGAAGAAACCAAAGACAGTTGGGAAGGAAGAAACCAAAGACAGTTGGGAAGGAAGAAACCAAAGACAGTTGGGAAGGAAGAAACCAAAGACAGTTGGGAAGGAAGAAACCAAAGACAGTTGGGAAGGAAGAAACCAAAGACAGTTGGGAAGGAAGAAACCAAAGACAGTTGGGAAGGAAGAAACCAAAGACAGTTGGGAAGGAAGAAACCAAAGACAGTTGGGAAGGAAGAAACCAAAGACAGTTGGGAAGGAAGAAACCAAAGACAGTTGGGAAGGAAGAAACCAAAGACAGTTGGGAAGGAAGAAACCAAAGACAGTTGGGAAGGAAGAAACCAAAGACAGTTGGGAAGGAAGAAACCAAAGACAGTTGGGAAGGAAGAAACCAAAGACAGTTGGGAAGGAAGAAACCAAAGACAGTTGGGAAGGAAGAAACCAAAGACAGTTGGGAAGGAAGAAACCAAAGACAGTTGGGAAGGAAGAAACCAAAGACAGTTGGGAAGGAAGAAACCAAAGACAGTTGGGAAGGAAGAAACCAAAGACAGTTGGGAAGGAAGAAACCAAAGACAGTTGGGAAGGAAGAAACCAAAGACAGTTGGGAAGGAAGAAACCAAAGACAGTTGGGAAGGAAGAAACCAAAGACAGTTGGGAAGGAAGAAACCAAAGACAGTTGGGAAGGAAGAAACCAAAGACAGTTGGGAAGGAAGAAACCAAAGACAGTTGGGAAGGAAGAAACCAAAGACAGTTGGGAAGGAAGAAACCAAAGACAGTTGGGAAGGAAGAAACCAAAGACAGTTGGGAAGGAAGAAACCAAAGACAGTTGGGAAGGAAGAAACCAAAGACAGTTGGGAAGGAAGAAACCAAAGACAGTTGGGAAGGAAGAAACCAAAGACAGTTGGGAAGGAAGAAACCAAAGACAGTTGGGAAGGAAGAAACCAAAGACAGTTGGGAAGGAAGAAACCAAAGACAGTTGGGAAGGAAGAAACCAAAGACAGTTGGGAAGGAAGAAACCAAAGACAGTTGGGAAGGAAGAAACCAAAGACAGTTGGGAAGGAAGAAACCAAAGACAGTTGGGAAGGAAGAAACCAAAGACAGTTGGGAAGGAAGAAACCAAAGACAGTTGGGAAGGAAGAGACTAGACTTTGAGCAGTCTTTTACCCCCCCTAAAAATGCATATATTTACTATTTGGGGCGTCATTTTTAAATCTACATTACTCTCTCCAGCCCCTCGATCTAAGAAGATTGCATAGATACTGCTCAAATCACCCACCCATTCTGAGATACACCTGGCAATCGTTTGCGTTGATTGGCAATAAGATCACATGACTGGGTGGCTGGTCTCCCTGCTCCCTTGCTGAGGCATGTTGGGTACTGTAGTGCACAGAGAGAAACAGTCTTAATCATATCATTTGATGTTGTATTGTTGAACATAATAGCATAATTCGTTGAGTTTAGAACTGAATTCCAATTATGGATGTGCTGCCGGTGTTGGAGAAATCCCCTGCTCTCACTGTCACCCCACCCGTCGGAAAAATATTTAGAATTCACGGATTTAAAAGGTTAAATATTAAAAGAAAACACTGTCTAAGAAACGGTATGCCATTGACAGACATGGTGATCATGTGTAGCACCATACTGACATTTTTAAGTACGTGAGTAAGGCTTTGAAACATTTTTATCAGTGACACTGTCGGGTGTTAAAGGCAAAATATTCCCACACAACTGACTTACTGTGCCTCTTTGACACTAAAGTGTCTGTAGTGTCAGGTTCTGTCGAGCCTGAGGCCATCTTACAGGTGTACCGTGCGACGTTGATCCTTTGTCTGAAAACTGCTTTACTGTCACGTGACCAACGGTTACAAAATCTCGTTTTGGCACATCGCGATACTATTGCAATTAATCGTTCAACCCTAGTTAGCAGATTAACGGATCTGCCCCAAAGAAGGCAGAAACGACCTGTTGTGTTTGATGCAGATGCAGTACCTCAACTCATAACTTTGTAGCTGAATGAGTTTCTATATTTCATTTTTTTTTTTTTATAAATAGTAGGTTGAGATTATTACCCTTAAAAAAAAGTCTGATTTTTCCAGAACAGTTTGTATCCAAGTAATCAGATGTGTGTTCAGTATCTTAGTAATGCATCATGAGTTTATGAATCTATTTCCTTGGTCAGTTTCAATGTTCTTCACATCAACAGAAGCAGAAATATGGAGAACGAAGGAAGGCAGAGGCAGGGAGGGGTAAGCAGTAGTGTTTTATTCATCCTTATGTAAATCCAGTCCTTTACAGTAGCCTTAATAAATCAGGGATCAAGCGTGTCAACATCAAACAGGGAGAGGAAGAGCACGCAGGTCTTACAAAAGAACAAAATGGAGAGGAGAGAGAGAAGAAAGAGAGAGGAAAAAAAAGAAAGTCGATCTGAAAGTCCTGACGAGGGTAAAACCGACAAGTTTTCTTCCCGTCGGAAATCTCTACGTTCTAAAAAAAGATCGGCTACACCAGCTCAGAGCTCTGCAACAGTACGACGTCTCGCTGGTGAGTCTGGCTGGTCGACACGGTAGAAAATACCCTGCTTATCTGGTGGATGTTGTTACAAGACCCTTCCTTACCGACCAGGCGAGGCGATGAGTTCTCTCCTAACTACAGCCGGCTACCCAGCGAAGATTATAGGTTTCACACCGGTCTTACATCCTACGTCTAACAAAAGGTCATTTGTTAATGCCTGGCTACATAACTAACATCGTAGTATATATATATATATATATGTACTGTGCATATACATGTACCGTAGGTATATATATATGCTTTAAACCGATATCAGCTTGGTTTTATGTTTGGTACGTGGTACAATCTGTACGTGTACTGTCTAAGTCGCTGGACATTGTCTGACAGTGAATCTTGACCACCAATCCCATCATCTTAACAGTGAAGGACGCTCCCACACCAGACGTCAAACCAAACTGTCCTCCTGAACATCTATGGGTCAGCTTTACAGGGGCGTTTAAAGCATCCCCAATCCTTCTCTCTGCTGGATCTATGCGTGTGTGGATCTGATATCTGCTACTTCTGTCTGACGGTCCAGATGGGAAGGAGATCAAACGTCTCACGGCGTCCAGAGCCCTTTAAGAGTCCAGACAGGAGAAACATCCTCTTCCTGTCTCTACTCTCCTTCTCTTTGAAAGGACCGGCCCACAATAGGGAAACCCCTGATCTCCAGTCCCATGTTCTCTAGAGGAGAACCAGGTTCTCTAGAGGAGAACCAGGATCAGGTCCAAGGTTGTCCAGAGCAGAGCCAAGATGTCTGCTCTGTGGATGATTAAAAGGCACAACTAATCTCAGACCAGCACTACCCAACACTAATACGAGCGCCTAGTGCCAGAGTGCTTGTAAACTGATCTCAGAGCAGCATCCCTCAATCCCGCGTCCCCAGTGAGGGTGCTAGCGGTGCTGGGTCAGGGTGCTGGGCCAGGGTGTGGGGTCAGGGGTGCGGGGTCAGGGTGCTGGGTCAGGGCGCTGGGTCAGGGTGCTGGGTCAGGGTGCGGGGTCAGGGTGCTGGGTCAGGGTGCTGGGTCAGGGTGCTGGGTCAGGGTGCTGGGTCAGGGTGCTGGGTCAGGGTGCGGGGTCAGGGTGCGGGGTCAGGGTGCTGGGTCAGGGTGCTGGGTCAGGGTGCGGGGTCAGGGTGCTGGGCCAGGGTGCTGGGTCAGGGTGCGGGGTCAGGGTGCTGGGTCAGGGTGCGGGGTCAGGGTGCTGGGTCAGGGTGCGGGGTCAGGGTGCGGGGTCAGGGTGCTGGGTCAGGGTGCGGGGTCAGGGTGCTGGGGTCAGGGGGATGTAGGAACAGGACACAACGCAGCCCCCAGATGGACTGGGCTGGGTTATGTACAGATTAGTGCGCTAAAACGGAAGCAGAGCCAAGATGTCTGCTCTGTGGATGATTAAAAGGCACAACTAATCTCAGACCAGCACTACCCAACACTAATACGAGCGCCTAGTGCCAGAGTGCTTGTAAACTGATCTCAGAGCAGCATCCCTCAATCCCGCGTCCCCAGTGAGGGTGCTAGCGGTGCTGGGTCAGGGTGCTGGGCCAGGGTGTGGGGTCAGGGGTGCGGGGTCAGGGTGCTGGGTCAGGGCGCTGGGTCAGGGTGCTGGGTCAGGGTGCGGGGTCAGGGTGCTGGGTCAGGGTGCTGGGTCAGGGTGCTGGGTCAGGGTGCGGGGTCAGGGTGCTGGGTCAGGGTGCGGGGTCAGGGGTGCTGGGCCAGGGTGCTGGGTCAGGGTGCGGGGTCAGGGTGCTGGGTCAGGGTGCGGGGTCAGGGTGCTGGGTCAGGGTGCGGGGGTCAGGGTGCTGGGTCAGGGTGCGGGGTCAGGGTGCTGGGGTCAGGGGGATGTAGGAACAGGACACAACGCAGCCCCCAGATGGACTGGGCTGGGTTATGTACAGATTAGTGCGCTAAAACGGAAGCAGATTATGAAAACCTCATTAAAAACCACTTTCAAATAGATCTTCAATCAAATAAAAACAATCAAAACTAAGATTTGTTTTGTCTTCAGACGAGGATTGTTCGTGTGTGTGTGTGTCCATGCGTGAGTTTGTACAGTTATTGTGTGAGTAAACATGAGCGTACTGCTACATCACGTATCCATAACGATGATTACGAGCATGGGAGAGCACGCATGTGTACACATGTGTGTGTGCTCCGGGGCCGTGGCTAGGAGCCGGTAGAGAGGTTGGGGCTCCAGCCCATCTGGTAGGCTCTCTCCAGGGTCCTCTTACAGTCCTGCATCACCGTGCTGAACACTACATGGGGGTACTGCACCACCAGTCTCTCCACTGTCTCCTCGTTCACCTGGAACACACACACACACAGAACGCTTTACCTACCCTCTCACTTCATTTAGACACACTGATTATGTAAGTGTATCCATCTAGAAAGAGACAGAGGAGAGGGGAGAGAGGGAGAGGGAAAGACTAGCCGGAGATTATGACTCCAGTCCCCTCCAAGGTGTCAGTGACCAGGCCCCAGACACAAGGCAGGCCCTAGGACCCAGGGGACAACCAGGGGGAACACCTGACCCACCCAGGCTGACCCCAGGAGTATGACACTGTGCAGAGAAGACTCCACATAAACACACACACACACTCACTCAAACTCACTCACATGCACACGCACACAGAAATGCATAAACACACACAAACTCACACAGATGTGTAAAAGCACACACACATGCACATCTGTGAGAACACACTCTCATCCAGGGTGGTGTAAACAAACCCTCTCTCCTCGGTACTCCTCCTCCCCTCTCCTCCTCCCCCTCTCTCCTCGATACTCCTCCTCCCCTCTCCTCCTCCCCTCTCTCCTCTGTACTCCTCCTCCCCTCTCTCCTCGGTACTCCTCCTCCCCCTCTTCCCCTCTCCCCTCCACCCCTCTCCTCCTCCTCCCCTCTCCCCTCCACTTCCCTATCTCCTCTGTACTCCTCCTCTCCTCCTCCTGCCCTCCTCTCCCCTATCTCCTCTATACTCTCCTCTCGTCTTCTCGTCCACTTCAAATCTCCCAAGTGGAAAAACCGTCTTTAAGAGTCTTTCAGTCACACAAACCGTTTCCTTCACACACACACCCCTCCTCGCCCAGAACAACCAGGAACATTTGCATACAAATAAACGTAGACTCCCCAGAAGAATGAGGCTTTAATAGCAATTAACTTCTTGTATAGTGTTGGCTAATTAAAGTGCTGTTCCACAAACAGGTAGGGAGAGGAGGAGAGGGGGGGGAGGAGGAGAGGGGGGGAGGAGGAGAGGGGGGGAGGAGGAGAGGGACCCCCCGCCACCCAAGACCTGGGGGGGCTCGGGGCTCTATAGAAAAACTGAAGTGGGTAAATTCATTTAACTCCAGTTCATTACACTCCTCCCTTATCTCCTCTCCCTTCCTCTCCCCTCCACACACTGCCCTCAATATAAAGACCACTATCGATATCACAAAACTGATCAATATCAATTGATCAGGATTCTTTCTCAAAAGAAACTAGTTAAAGTAGGGAACTTTTCTGAAGAGTTCTTGGCTAGGCTAAACCCAGGTCTACAACTTCAAGTCCACTTTAGTCTATTGTGAAGCAAAGTTGACGCTCATTAGCGAACAAAAGTGACAAACCCTTGATTGCTTTCATAACATATTATGGTATGTGGCTAGTGAGAAGAATACGACACACACAGCTCGTTAATCAGGCCTTAATTACAATTAAGAGGGATCTAAAGAATAGACCTGTCATTTTGATGGGGGGGGGTCGTTAGCTTCCTAATGCTAATTTAGAGCCGCGCGTAAACACGGATGACACAAAATGGCTCCCAATCAAAACGCTGAATCATTCGCTAATTACAGGTTGCGGCAACAGCAAGTCTTCTAGTCACAACAGTGGAACTGTTTGAAGTGAATACTAAATTAGAAAACATAAATAAACACTCCAGTAACTTTTCTAACCTTCGTCTGTTTTAGTTTGAGAGGTTCGTTGTTACCCTGCTGGCCGTCGTTCTAACAGGACATAAACTGCAGTTTTGTCAAGACGTATGTGTGTGTGTTTCTATATGTACCATGTGTGTCTTATGTTTGTGTGTGTGTGTGTGTGTGTATATATGTACTATGTGTGTCTTATGTTTGTGTGTGTATATATGTACTATGTGTGTCTTATGTTTGTGTGTGTATATATGTACTATGTGTGTCTTATGTTTGTGTGTGTATATATGTACCATGTGTGTCTTATGTTTGTGTGTGTGTGTGTGTGTGTGTATATATGTACCATGTGTGTCTTATGTTTGTGTGTGTGTGTGTGTGTATATATGTACTATGTGTGTCTTATGTTTGTGTGTGTGTGTGTGTTTATATATGTACTATGTGTGTCTTATGTTTGTGTGTGTATATATGTACTATGTGTGTCTTATGTTTGTGTGTGTGTGTGTGTGTATATGTACTATGTGTGTCTTATGTTTGTGTGTGTGTATATGTACTATGTGTGTCTTATGTTTGTGTGTGTATATATGTACTATGTGTGTCTTATGTGTGTGTGTGTGTGTATATGTACTATGTGTGTCTTATGTTTGTGTGCGTGTATATGTACTATGTGTGTCTTATGTTTGTGTGTGTGTGAGTGTGTGTGAGTGTTCCTGCATATCGACAGCTGCTCTTTAGCTTTCCCTTTCAACTACTTTCAAGCAAAGTGGGAGCAAAAAAAAGAGAGAGGTGAAGACAAAGAGAGGGAGGGAGGTGGAGAGGGAGAGAGAGAAGTGGCTCTGCCTCTCCATCAGTCATAAAGGTGACCTGGTCTCTCTCTCTCCTTTTTAAAAGCCAGCCTCCTTTTTAAGAGCCACTCTCGGATGCAAATGCCCTTCCGTCCTCGTGTATAAAAGGAACATTTTGCTCCGCCACCAGAACCTTCCGCCGCTAACCCCCACGTCGCTAGAGATGAGTAACGGCAGGCGGACGCAGCCATCGTAAATCTGGGATCAGAACGAACAAACCACAAACAAACGTGGCGAGGGGGGGGGGGGGATGTCAGAGGATGGAAGGATGAAGGAGGGAGAGAAAGACTGTCAGGTTTTCTATGGTGTGAAGGTAAACAACAGCCCGTCCCTCCAGACTCCTCCTCACCTCTCCTCCACCCACCTCACCCCTCCTCTCCTCCACCCTCCTCACCCCTCCTCTCCTCCACCCACCTCACCCCTCCTCTCCTCCACCCTCCTCACCGCTCTCTCCCTCTACAGAGTACATCAGTCACTCTCTAAATAGATTTCAAGCTAAATGTTGAAAGGAGGGTTTATGTAGCAGAGTAAGATTAGCCTCAGTGGGGCAGTGTGAAGGAAGGCCTTACGCCTGCCCTTAACACTGCCTGCAGGAAAACACAGACTCAATTAGAGTTCATGAAGAAATGACCGGGACAACTGGAGGGAAAGGAGGAGGAGGGGAGGAGGAGGAGGGGAGGACGGGAGGAGGAGAGGAGGAGGAGGGGAGGAGGAGGAGGAGGGGGAGGAGGAGAGGAGTGGACGGGACATGAAGAGAAGCACTTCTGAAGGTTTTATTCCATTAGGAAAAAGTGCTCACGTAGTATTTGAAATGTGAGTTTGTATGACGCAACTAGCTCCAGCCAGAGAGCTGTACCAGGGGAGCAAGCTGGGAAAGACTCTGCTTTGTAAACCAGGTCAGGCCATGCCACACACACACACACACACACACACACACACACACACACACACACACACACACACACACACACACACACACACACACACACACACACACACACACACACACACACACACACACACACACACACACACAGAGCAGGTCTGGTCCTTCTCACACACTCACAAACCTGTACAACATCAGGGGGATACGGCAACACACTGATCCAAACACACACCAACACACACACATACACACACACACACACACCCTCATACACGCACACACTCGCACCTACACACACACATTCCTGGCTAAACAGCAGAAGCCCTGGGGAGGGGGGAGGGGGGGGACAGAGAGAGCCTCCAGACACTAGACGGGCCCAGCCCACACTCCATCATGTGTTTCCACGGTGACCAGGTGAATGTTTGGAGGGCATTCTTAGGTACAACCCAAACCCTGCTCCTCAGAAGAGAAGGAGTAGAAGGGAGGGGATGAGGAGAGGAGGAGGAGAGTGGAGTAAGGGAGGGATGGAGGAGGAGAGGTGTATGGGGGGGATTATGAGAAGAGAGCAGTTACTTTATAAAACAAACTGAATGACGTAAAGATGTACAACCTTGCTCGCCCTTGGGGGCCGGAGGGAGAGAGGGGCTTAAAGTAAGTGGGGAGGGCGGGAGAGAGAGATAGAGCCTTTATAAGGCCCAGTTGAGAGAGTGTGTGTGTAGCGTGTGTGTGTTCCCTGCTGAAGGGCAACACAGACATCTCTCACACAGCCAGGGTGAGAGTCTCTCACTGTCTGTCTCCACTACCCCTCGCTCTCGCCCTTTAGAGGAGAGGAGATGAAGGGATGATGAAGGGATGATGGCGAGGGCTTCTGTTAAGACTGAATCGATACGAGAGAGAGCGAGAGAGAGCAGGATTACACCACAAATGACACTGTGTCCACCCTCCTCTAACTAGCCCAGACAGGCAGGCAGGCAGACAGAGAGAGAGAGATAGAGAGAGAGAGAGGCAGGCAGGCAGGCAGGCAGACAGAGAGAGATAGAGAGAGAGAGAGGCAGGCAGGCAGGCAGGCAGGCAGGCAGGCAGGCAGGCAGACAGAGAGAGAGAGATAGAGAGAGAGAGAGGCAGGCAGGCAGGCAGCAGGCAGACAGAGAGAGAGAGATAGAGAGAGAGGCAGACAGGCAGACAGGCAGACAGGCAGGCAGGCAGGCAGAGAGAGAGTCTATAGACAGCAAACTAGCAAAACAAACTTGAGGTTTCCAATTAGGGTTGTTTAGATGCGCAAAAAAAACAGTCAGACATGGTTTGTGTCCTCCGGGAGAAGGGTTGAAGCTGGTAACAAACGCTCCAGCTTCCTGTTAACCGTCTCCTCTCAGCCCGGTGACAATTACCAGCCGCTTTATAAATGATTACGTCCTACAACAATCTGATGGTCGTGTTTTTAACAAGGTCCGACTGGAAGACTTGGACCAATCTGGGGTGGAGGGAGGGAGGGAGATGGAGGAGATGGAAGGAGATGGAGAGAGGAAACGAGGGGATAAAGGGAGATGTTGATTTAATAACAGTGTAAAAGTCTTACTTTCAAACGACATAATGACGTCTGGACCTGTTAACTGACATGTCTTTCTAACAGCAGGATAAATGGTCTGGACTCATCCCTCCTCCTCATTCCTCCTCCTCATCCCTCCTCCTCATCCCTCCTGATCATCTCCCCTCCTCATCTCTCCTCCTCATCCCTCCTCCTCATCCCTCCTCCTCATCTCTTCTCCTCATCCCTCCTCCTCATCCCTCCTCCTCATCCCTCCTGATCATCCCTCCTCCTCATCTCCCCTCCTCATCTCTCCTCCTCATCTCTCCTCCTCATCCCTCCTCCTCATCTCTCCTCCTCATCCCTCCTGATCATCCCTCCTCCTCATCCCTCCTCCTCATCCCTCCTCCTCATCCCCTCCTCCTCATTCCCTCCTCCTCATCCCTCCTCCTCATCTCTCCTCCTCATCCCTCCTCCCTCATCTCTCCTCCTCATCCCTCCTCCTCATCCCCTCCTCTCATCTCTCCTCCTCATCTCTCCTCCTCATCTCTCCTCCTCATCCATCCTCATTCCTCCCCCTCATCTCTCCTCCTCATCTCTCCTCCTCATTCCTCCTCCTCATCCCTCCTCCTCATCCCTCCTCCTCATCCCTCCTCCTCATCCCTCCCTCCTCATCTCTCCTCCTCATCCCTCCTCCTCATCTCTCCTCCTCATTCCTCCTCATTCCTCCTCCTCATCTCCTCCTCCTCATCTCTCCTCCTCATCTCTCCTCCTCATCTCTCCTCCTCATCCATCCTCATTCCTCCCCCTCATCTCTCCTCCTCATTCCTCCTCCTAATCTCTCCTCCTCATCCCCCCAGTCGTAGATCAACAGAGAGCTGTTCTTCATGTTCACACCTAACAGGACACTGGACGATTCCAGACCAACATGACCAACATTTCACTTCCTGTCTAATGAACAGGTCCTGTTCATTACAGAGCTACCCACACACACACACACACACACAACACACACACCTAAGAGACACACACACACACACACACCACGACACAAAACCTAATACGCACATACACCACAAATACACACCTCAAACACACACACATACACCACAGATACACACCTCAAACACACACACATACACCACAGATACACACCCTCAAACACACACACATACACCATGCAAACACACATCACCCCACTGTGTGGCCTGTATTGTATATCCTGTAGGCATGTTTGAGCAAGTGTGTGTGTGTGTGTTTGCGTGTGCAGCTCTGTGCAGTATTGATTGGCTGTTAAGGTGTAACATCTGTTTTGGTTTTGTGGTTCGTCAAAACAGCTCGAAAATGTTAATTCTCAAGGAGACAGACTTTGCATTTGTGCAAGATTCAACTGCCGTTGGGAAGTTTGAAATCCCGGGGTCCTTTTCACGCCGGTATTTCTGGAGAACACGCTGGCCTCAGCAAAGACACAGCGGGCAGCGATACGACCATCGTTTAGGTTTTGGAACACAGATGTCAATCTCTCAAGTCTAATACCTCCACTTGCTCCAGCCTATCACAGAGATCTTTTGGGAAATTAACTCTCATTGTAAATACCCCCCATGCACGCACAGACACACAAGCCGATGGCAATGAATGATACACATCTGTCCGGTAGTTTGTCAAATCCACTGAATATGATATATTTAGCATTCTGGCAGTAGCTTCACAGGGAGAGTGTGTCGCGAGGACAGACAAGAGGGGAAGGAGGCAAGCATCAGCTTGTTCCCAGACATGTTCTGCTGTACTGGCTGGACGTCAGGCTAAACTGATCTTTATTTTCCCTCTCTTTCTCTCTTCCCTCTCTCCCTGGTGGAAGACAAAGCAGCGGGCGTTCTTTCCCCGTGTCGTCAGCGATGCTTCAAAGCTCCGTGAGGAAGAAAATAAACATAAAGTCTAAAAAAGAACCGATTTGATGGTGTTTTTGGGAGAAGGGATCAATAGCGTTCTTTCTCCCTTTTGGGGCCATAGTGGTCTGGCCCTGAGGGCAGGCTGTAATGAGATGAGGCCGGCGGAACGCGCCATTTTCCAGGCCCTGGGGGAGCTGTTTTGGCCTCAATGCTCTGTTTTGAACTGTGCGAACGGCGAATAGTAGAAATTCCCCTGAAAGACTTTCAATGGATGTGAGTTGCTTCCTCATACAGCTTCACCCCCAAACACACACACACACACACACACACACACCACACACGACACACAAGCGTGTAACACAAAGAAACAAAGACACTCATACACAGATCCATAAATGCCTGTAACACCCCAACACAAGACTCACACACGCACTTTCACACCCATCATATTCACACATGTCTGAAAACAAACAAAAGAAGACATACACACACACTCACACACACACGCCACAGAGACTGCATGTGTGTTCACAGAGGACTGTGAGAGAGACCAGGAGAGAGACCAGGAGAGAGACCAGGAGAGAGACCAGGAGAGACACCAGGAGAGAGACCAGGAGACCAAGAGAGACACCAGGAGACCAGGGAGGGAGACCAGAGAGACACCAAAGAGACACCAGGAGAGAGACCAGGAGAGACACCAGGAGAGAGACCAGGAGACCAGGAGAGACACCAGGAGAGAGACCAGGAGACCAGGAGAGACACCAGGAGAGACACCAGGAAAGAAACCAGGAGAGACAACAGGAGAGACACCAGGAGAGACCACCAGGAGAGACACCAGGAGAGACACCAGGGTGACTGACAGACTGGCTAGTGTTGAAGT
>NW_027120524.1:15000-20000 GCF_038355195.1 Osmerus mordax | reverse complement strand
GTTTCCAGCTTGAGAGGAAAAGGGGCTTAAAATTCACAGTTATTCGCCCGAACGTGGGATTTGGCTGGGGACGGTTTCTATATTCAAGTTGGGATGGGGGGCACCGAGGTGAGTGGTGGTTGTCCCCGAAAAAGCCCTCCCCTTTTCCGTAGCCCCGTTTAAAGTTCTGTTTGGGCTCCTGTTCAGCGGGGAAGCGCGTGCGCGTGGCAAACTTGACACCCCCGTGTTCCCCTGGTCCAGACCTTTCTAACGCCGCCTGAGTCAAGGTGCTACGACGTCCCCAAGTGGGGATGCCTGTAGATGAGCACATTTTCCCAACTTTGAATGTAAGTTTCCAGTATCATTGAAAATGTGGCCTCAAACGAGCAGTTTTGCCCCCGAACGTGGGATTTGGCTGGGGACGGTTTCTATATTCAAGTTGGGATGGGGGGCACCGAGGTGAGTGGTGGTTGTCCCCGAAAAAGCCCTCCCCTTTTCCGTAGCCCCGTTTAAAGTTTTGTTTGGGCTCCTGTTCAGCGGGGATGCGCGTGCGCGTGGCAACCTTGACACGCCCGTGTTCCCCTGGACCAGACCTTTCTAACGCCGCCTGAGTTAAGGTGCTACGACGTCCCTAAGTGGAGATGCCTGTAAATGAACACCTTTTCCCAACTTTGCACGTTTCCAGCTTGAGAGGAAAAGGGGCTTAAAATTCACAGTTATTCGCCCGAACGTGGGATTTCGCTGGGGACGGTTTCTAAGTTCAAGTTGGGATGGGGGGCACCGAGGTGAGTGGTGGTTGTCCCCGAAAAAGCCCTCCCCTTTTCCGTAGCCCCGTTTAAAGTTTTGTTTGGGCTCCTGTTCAGCGGGGAAGCGCGTGCGCGTGGCAACCTTGACACGCCCGTGTTCCCCTGGACCAGACCTTTCTAACGCCGCCTGAGTTAAGGTGCTACGACGTCCCCAAGTGGGGATGCCTGTAAATGAACACCTTTTCCCAACTTTGAATGTAAGTTTCCAGTATCATTGAAAATGTGGCCTCAAACGTGCAGTTTTGCCCCCGAACGTGGGATTTGGCTGGGGACGGTTTCTAAATTCAAGTTGGGATGGGGGGCACCGAGGTGAGTGGTGGTTGTCCCCGAAAAAGCCCTCCCCTTTTCCGTAGCCCCGTTTAAAGTTTTGTTTGGGCTCCTGTTCAACGGGGATGCGCGTGCGCGTGGCAAACATGACACGCCCGTGTTCCCCTGGACCAGACCTTTCTAACGCCACCTGAGTTAAGGTGCTACGACGTCCCCAAGTGGGGATGCCTCTAAATGAAGCCAATTTCTCCTATTTGAATGCACTCTCCCAGCCCAGAGAGGCATGTGCCTTAAAATTCACAGTTATTCACCCGAACGTGGGATTTTGTTGAGGACGGTTTCTAAATTCAAGTTGGAACAGGGGGCACCGACGTGAGTGGTGTTTGTCCCCGAAAAAGCTCTCCCCTTTTCCGTAGCCCCGTTTAAAGTTTTGTTTGGGCTCCTGTTTAGCGGGGATGCGCGTGCGCGTGGCAACCTTGACACGCCCGTGTTCCCCTGGACCAGACCTTTCTAACGCCGCCTGAGTTAAGGTGCTACGACGTCCCTAAGTGGAGATGCCTGTAAATGAACACCTTTTCCCAACTTTGAATGTAAGTTTCCAGTATCATTGAAAATGTGGCCTCAAACGAGCAGTTTTGCCCCCGAACGTGGGATTTGGCTGGGGACGGTTTCTAAATTCAAGTTGGGATGGGGGGAACCGAGGTGAGTGGTGGTTGTCCCCGAAAAAGCCCTCCCCTTTTCCGTAGCCCCGTTTAAAGTTTTGTTTGGGCTCCTGTTCAGCGGGGATGCGCGTGCGCGTGGCAAACATGACACGCCCGTGTTCCCCTGGACCAGACCTTTCTAACGCCACCTGAGTTAAGGTGCTACGACGTCCCCAAGTGGGGATGCCTCTAAATGAAGCCAATTTCTCCTATTTGAATGCACTCTCCCAGCCCAGAGAGGCATGTGCCTTAAAATTCACAGTTATTCACCCGAACGTGGGATTTTGTTGAGGACGGTTTCTAAATTCAAGTTGGAACAGGGGGCACCGACGTGAGTGGTGTTTGTCCCCGAAAAAGCTCTCCCCTTTTCCGTAGCCCCGTTTAAAGTTTTGTTTGGGCTCCTGTTTAGCGGGGATGCGCGTGCGCGTGGCAACCTTGACACGCCCGTGTTCCCCTGGACCAGACCTTTCTAACGCCGCCTGAGTTAAGGTGCTACGACGTCCCTAAGTGGAGATGCCTGTAAATGAACACCTTTTCCCAACTTTGAATGTAAGTTTCCAGTATCATTGAAAATGTGGCCTCAAACGAGCAGTTTTGCCCCCGAACGTGGGATTTGGCTGGGGACGGTTTCTAAATTCAAGTTGGGATGGGGGGAACCGAGGTGAGTGGTGGTTGTCCCCGAAAAAGCCCTCCCCTTTTCCGTAGCCCCGTTTAAAGTTTTGTTTGGGCTCCTGTTCAGCGGGGATGCGCGTGCGCGTGGCAAACATGACACGCCCGTGTTCCCCTGGACCAGACCTTTCTAACGCCACCTGAGTTAAGGTGCTACGACGTCCCCAAGTGGGGATGCCTCTAAATGAAGCCAATTTCTCCTATTTGAATGCACTCTCCCAGCCCAGAGAGGCATGTGCCTTAAAATTCACAGTTATTCACCCGAACGTGGGATTTTGTTGAGGACGGTTTCTAAATTCAAGTTGGAACAGGGGGCACCGACGTGAGTGGTGTTTGTCCCCGAAAAAGCTCTCCCCTTTTCCGTAGCCCCGTTTAAAGTTTTGTTTGGGCTCCTGTTTAGCGGGGATGCGCGTGCGCGTGGCAACCTTGACACGCCCGTGTTCCCCTGGACCAGACCTTTCCAACGCCACCCGAGTCAAGGTGCTACGACGTCCCTAAGTGGGGATGCCTGTAGATGAGCACATTTTCCCAGCTTTGAATGTAAGTTTCCAGCATCATTGAAAATGTGGCCTCAAACGTGCAGTTTTGCGCCCGAACGTGGGATTTTGTTGAGGACGGTTTCTAAATTCAAGTTAGCATAAGGGGCACACGTGTGAGTTGTTATTTTCCCAGGATTGATGGTTTCCAATTCGGTAGCTCCGTTTAAAGTTTTGTTTTGGCCCCTGTTTAGCGGGGATGCGCGTGCGCGTGGCAAACTTGACACGCCCGTGTTCCCCTGGACCAGACCTTTCCAACGCCACCCGAGTCAAGGTGCTACGACGTCCCTAAGTGGGGATGCCTGTAGATGAGCACATTTTCCCAGCTTTGAATGTAAGTTTCCAGCATCATTGAAAATGTGGCCTCAAACGTGCAGTTTTGCGCCCGAACGTGGGATTTTGTTGAGGACGGTTTCTAAATTCAAGTTAGCATAAGGGGCACACGTGTGAGTTGTTATTTTCCCAGGATTGATGGTTTCCAATTCGGTAGCTCCGTTTAAAGTTTTGTTTTGGCCCCTGTTTAGCGGGGATGCGCGTGCGCGTGGCAAACTTGACACGCCCGTGTTCCCCTGGACCAGACCTTTCCAACGCCACCCGAGTTAAGGTGCTACGACGTCCCTAAGTGGAGATGCCTCTAAATGAAGCCAATTTCTCCTATTTGAATGCACTCTCCCAGCCCAGAGAGGCATGTGCCTTAAAATTCACAGTTATTCACCCGAACGTGGGATTTTGTTGAGGACGGTTTCTAAATTCAAGTTAGAATAAGGGGCACACGTGTGAGTTGTTATTTTCCCAGGATTGATGATTTCCAATTCGGTAGCTCCGTTTAAAGTTTTGTTTCGCTTCCCGTTTTCGTTGCGTAGCTCTGATTTGGCTGGGGATAGTTTTATACACTGCTTTAGAGTAAGACACATACGTGCGAGTTGTTTTCACATTGGAATTGACGATAGCCATTTCGGTGTTGACGTTTAACGTTTTCTTTCGCTTCCCGTTTCCGTTTTATCCAACCGATTTCGCTGGGGACAGTTTTGTTATTTAAGTTGGAGTGAGACGCAGCGACGTGCGTTGAAATTTCCGCCCTATCTGCGACGGTTCACGGTTGTAGCTCCGATTGAAGTTTTCTTTTGCTTCCCGTTTCGCGCACGCGCACGTGCGCGTTATTAGTCCCGGTTTTCCGTGTGCCCCCGGTTAATACCTTTCGAATGAGCCTATTTTGATCAAAATCCGTTGGGCGGAACCGAAAATGAGCTCGAAAAACGGTTTTCCCAGCTTCGCAGTGCATTTCCCAGCTTCTGACTTACAAGCGTAACATTGTCGCGGCCCCCAGTCCACCAGACAGCTACCATAGAGTATATAAGTCATCCTGGGAAAATGAATGGAAGTCAATGGCAGTATGACTTTACAGTGGTTTTGCCCATACTACACATATGGTGTATACACGGACCATGCACCATATGTGTCTCCCGCACACGGGTGAAAATGTATCCGCCTGAGAGGCACTCGGGGCGGGCACCCGATGGGGCATGAGACCCCCCCACCCCTGGTGGTCAAAAAAAAGTTAAAGTTTTTTTTTCCTTTCCTCCAGGCGCCTACTTGGCTCTGGGGCGCCCCAGAATCATGCCCCCCGACCCCGGCACTACCCGGGGGGCCGATGGGGGCCCTTTTTTTGAAATTTTTTTTTTCTCCATATTTGAAGCCCCGGCACAGGCTAGACCCATACCCCGACCCCGGGCACCCGCGAGCGGCCGGTAGGTGGCGTGTTTTGGGTCATTTTTTTTTTCTTGGCCGTTTTGAAGCCCCAGCGAGCCCCTGAGCCATACCCCGACCACGGCACTTCCCGGGCGGCCCCCCGTATACCGAAACGGCCGGTTGGGGGCGCTTTTTTTGAATTTTTTTTTTTTTCCCATATTTGAAGCCCCGGCACAGGCTAGACCCATACCCCGACCCCGGGCACCCGCGAGCGGCCGGTAGGCGGCGCGTTTTGGGTCTTTTTTTATTTTTTTTGCCCGTTTTGAAGCTCCAGCAAGGGCCTGATCCATGCC
>NW_027120524.1:0-5000 GCF_038355195.1 Osmerus mordax | reverse complement strand
ACCTTTCTAACGCCGCCTGAGTTAAGGTGCTACGACGTCCCTAAGTGGAGATGCCTGTAAATGAACACCTTTTCCCAACTTTGCACGTTTCCAGCTTGAGAGGAAAAGGGGCTTAAAATTCACAGTTATTCGCCCGAACGTGGGATTTCGCTGGGGACGGTTTCTAAGTTCAAGTTGGGATGGGGGGCACCGAGGTGAGTGGTGGTTGTCCCCGAAAAAGCCCTCCCCTTTTCCGTAGCCCCGTTTAAAGTTTTGTTTGGGCTCCTGTTCAGCGGGGAAGCGCGTGCGCGTGGCAACCTTGACACGCCCGTGTTCCCCTGGACCAGACCTTTCTAACGCCGCCTGAGTTAAGGTGCTACGACGTCCCCAAGTGGGGATGCCTGTAAATGAACACCTTTTCCCAACTTTGAATGTAAGTTTCCAGTATCATTGAAAATGTGGCCTCAAACGTGCAGTTTTGCCCCCGAACGTGGGATTTGGCTGGGGACGGTTTCTAAATTCAAGTTGGGATGGGGGGCACCGAGGTGAGTGGTGGTTGTCCCCGAAAAAGCCCTCCCCTTTTCCGTAGCCCCGTTTAAAGTTTTGTTTGGGCTCCTGTTCAACGGGGATGCGCGTGCGCGTGGCAAACATGACACGCCCGTGTTCCCCTGGACCAGACCTTTCTAACGCCACCTGAGTTAAGGTGCTACGACGTCCCCAAGTGGGGATGCCTCTAAATGAAGCCAATTTCTCCTATTTGAATGCACTCTCCCAGCCCAGAGAGGCATGTGCCTTAAAATTCACAGTTATTCACCCGAACGTGGGATTTTGTTGAGGACGGTTTCTAAATTCAAGTTGGAACAGGGGGCACCGACGTGAGTGGTGTTTGTCCCCGAAAAAGCTCTCCCCTTTTCCGTAGCCCCGTTTAAAGTTTTGTTTGGGCTCCTGTTTAGCGGGGATGCGCGTGCGCGTGGCAACCTTGACACGCCCGTGTTCCCCTGGACCAGACCTTTCTAACGCCGCCTGAGTTAAGGTGCTACGACGTCCCTAAGTGGAGATGCCTGTAAATGAACACCTTTTCCCAACTTTGAATGTAAGTTTCCAGTATCATTGAAAATGTGGCCTCAAACGAGCAGTTTTGCCCCCGAACGTGGGATTTGGCTGGGGACGGTTTCTAAATTCAAGTTGGGATGGGGGGAACCGAGGTGAGTGGTGGTTGTCCCCGAAAAAGCCCTCCCCTTTTCCGTAGCCCCGTTTAAAGTTTTGTTTGGGCTCCTGTTCAGCGGGGATGCGCGTGCGCGTGGCAAACATGACACGCCCGTGTTCCCCTGGACCAGACCTTTCTAACGCCACCTGAGTTAAGGTGCTACGACGTCCCCAAGTGGGGATGCCTCTAAATGAAGCCAATTTCTCCTATTTGAATGCACTCTCCCAGCCCAGAGAGGCATGTGCCTTAAAATTCACAGTTATTCACCCGAACGTGGGATTTTGTTGAGGACGGTTTCTAAATTCAAGTTGGAACAGGGGGCACCGACGTGAGTGGTGTTTGTCCCCGAAAAAGCTCTCCCCTTTTCCGTAGCCCCGTTTAAAGTTTTGTTTGGGCTCCTGTTTAGCGGGGATGCGCGTGCGCGTGGCAACCTTGACACGCCCGTGTTCCCCTGGACCAGACCTTTCTAACGCCGCCTGAGTTAAGGTGCTACGACGTCCCTAAGTGGAGATGCCTGTAAATGAACACCTTTTCCCAACTTTGAATGTAAGTTTCCAGTATCATTGAAAATGTGGCCTCAAACGAGCAGTTTTGCCCCCGAACGTGGGATTTGGCTGGGGACGGTTTCTAAATTCAAGTTGGGATGGGGGGAACCGAGGTGAGTGGTGGTTGTCCCCGAAAAAGCCCTCCCCTTTTCCGTAGCCCCGTTTAAAGTTTTGTTTGGGCTCCTGTTCAGCGGGGATGCGCGTGCGCGTGGCAAACATGACACGCCCGTGTTCCCCTGGACCAGACCTTTCTAACGCCACCTGAGTTAAGGTGCTACGACGTCCCCAAGTGGGGATGCCTCTAAATGAAGCCAATTTCTCCTATTTGAATGCACTCTCCCAGCCCAGAGAGGCATGTGCCTTAAAATTCACAGTTATTCACCCGAACGTGGGATTTTGTTGAGGACGGTTTCTAAATTCAAGTTGGAACAGGGGGCACCGACGTGAGTGGTGTTTGTCCCCGAAAAAGCTCTCCCCTTTTCCGTAGCCCCGTTTAAAGTTTTGTTTGGGCTCCTGTTTAGCGGGGATGCGCGTGCGCGTGGCAACCTTGACACGCCCGTGTTCCCCTGGACCAGACCTTTCCAACGCCACCCGAGTCAAGGTGCTACGACGTCCCTAAGTGGGGATGCCTGTAGATGAGCACATTTTCCCAGCTTTGAATGTAAGTTTCCAGCATCATTGAAAATGTGGCCTCAAACGTGCAGTTTTGCGCCCGAACGTGGGATTTTGTTGAGGACGGTTTCTAAATTCAAGTTAGCATAAGGGGCACACGTGTGAGTTGTTATTTTCCCAGGATTGATGGTTTCCAATTCGGTAGCTCCGTTTAAAGTTTTGTTTTGGCCCCTGTTTAGCGGGGATGCGCGTGCGCGTGGCAAACTTGACACGCCCGTGTTCCCCTGGACCAGACCTTTCCAACGCCACCCGAGTCAAGGTGCTACGACGTCCCTAAGTGGGGATGCCTGTAGATGAGCACATTTTCCCAGCTTTGAATGTAAGTTTCCAGCATCATTGAAAATGTGGCCTCAAACGTGCAGTTTTGCGCCCGAACGTGGGATTTTGTTGAGGACGGTTTCTAAATTCAAGTTAGCATAAGGGGCACACGTGTGAGTTGTTATTTTCCCAGGATTGATGGTTTCCAATTCGGTAGCTCCGTTTAAAGTTTTGTTTTGGCCCCTGTTTAGCGGGGATGCGCGTGCGCGTGGCAAACTTGACACGCCCGTGTTCCCCTGGACCAGACCTTTCCAACGCCACCCGAGTTAAGGTGCTACGACGTCCCTAAGTGGAGATGCCTCTAAATGAAGCCAATTTCTCCTATTTGAATGCACTCTCCCAGCCCAGAGAGGCATGTGCCTTAAAATTCACAGTTATTCACCCGAACGTGGGATTTTGTTGAGGACGGTTTCTAAATTCAAGTTAGAATAAGGGGCACACGTGTGAGTTGTTATTTTCCCAGGATTGATGATTTCCAATTCGGTAGCTCCGTTTAAAGTTTTGTTTCGCTTCCCGTTTTCGTTGCGTAGCTCTGATTTGGCTGGGGATAGTTTTATACACTGCTTTAGAGTAAGACACATACGTGCGAGTTGTTTTCACATTGGAATTGACGATAGCCATTTCGGTGTTGACGTTTAACGTTTTCTTTCGCTTCCCGTTTCCGTTTTATCCAACCGATTTCGCTGGGGACAGTTTTGTTATTTAAGTTGGAGTGAGACGCAGCGACGTGCGTTGAAATTTCCGCCCTATCTGCGACGGTTCACGGTTGTAGCTCCGATTGAAGTTTTCTTTTGCTTCCCGTTTCGCGCACGCGCACGTGCGCGTTATTAGTCCCGGTTTTCCGTGTGCCCCCGGTTAATACCTTTCGAATGAGCCTATTTTGATCAAAATCCGTTGGGCGGAACCGAAAATGAGCTCGAAAAACGGTTTTCCCAGCTTCGCAGTGCATTTCCCAGCTTCTGACTTACAAGCGTAACATTGTCGCGGCCCCCAGTCCACCAGACAGCTACCATAGAGTATATAAGTCATCCTGGGAAAATGAATGGAAGTCAATGGCAGTATGACTTTACAGTGGTTTTGCCCATACTACACATATGGTGTATACACGGACCATGCACCATATGTGTCTCCCGCACACGGGTGAAAATGTATCCGCCTGAGAGGCACTCGGGGCGGGCACCCGATGGGGCATGAGACCCCCCCACCCCTGGTGGTCAAAAAAAAGTTAAAGTTTTTTTTTCCTTTCCTCCAGGCGCCTACTTGGCTCTGGGGCGCCCCAGAATCATGCCCCCCGACCCCGGCACTACCCGGGGGGCCGATGGGGGCCCTTTTTTTGAAATTTTTTTTTTCTCCATATTTGAAGCCCCGGCACAGGCTAGACCCATACCCCGACCCCGGGCACCCGCGAGCGGCCGGTAGGTGGCGTGTTTTGGGTCATTTTTTTTTTCTTGGCCGTTTTGAAGCCCCAGCGAGCCCCTGAGCCATACCCCGACCACGGCACTTCCCGGGCGGCCCCCCGTATACCGAAACGGCCGGTTGGGGGCGCTTTTTTTGAATTTTTTTTTTTTTCCCATATTTGAAGCCCCGGCACAGGCTAGACCCATACCCCGACCCCGGGCACCCGCGAGCGGCCGGTAGGCGGCGCGTTTTGGGTCTTTTTTTATTTTTTTTGCCCGTTTTGAAGCTCCAGCAAGGGCCTGATCCATGCCACACACGCAGACCATCGTGACACTGTCACCCACCTGACCGAATGGCGTTCTCGACCCCCACGATAGTTGGGCCCCCACCATACAGGTGGACGGTTCCTTCGGCACTGGGGGGTCAGTCTCTTGTCCCGGGTAGCCGAGAGCGGGGCCCGTGTGCCTCGAGGCTCCTGGGAGAAATGTTCGGTGCGAGGCCAAGGAGCACCGTCTGTCTTGGAGGTCCTACGATGGCGTTCCGGCGCGGGGAGTGGCACTCCTGGCTCACACCCTGGTGTTGTCCACCCCGCTACGCGTCGGCGTCAGAGACATGATGTTTCGCAAAACCTGCCCTCGGTATAACGGTTGGTGCGTCCTACAAACCCAGCCCGTCCTTGCTGACGGTGTCTCCCGGGTCCGGCTCGGCCGTCCCTACCCCCCGTCCCCCGGGGGAGAGGGTATGTCGTGGGGATCCCGGGGGGCCTCCCGTCGGGTGCTCCGCGTGGAGCCCTGGAGAAAGGCTACCTGGTTGATCCTGCCAGTAGCATATGCTTGTCTCAAAGATTAAGCCATGCAAGTCTAAGTACACACGGCCGGTAC
>NW_027120523.1:0-22500 GCF_038355195.1 Osmerus mordax | reverse complement strand
GAAGTGATGCGCTACGCGGGAAGTGATGCGCTACGCGGGGTGTATTTGTGCTGGACGTGTCCGTTGTGTCCGAGTGTCAACATGTCGTGTGGCAGGTCTAGAGGTGACAGGTTCAGATCCCACTCTGCAAGTATCTTTGGATCAGTGTCAGTGGGATTTCCTGGGGTGAGAAGGTGTATAGTGAAGGATGTGTCGTGTAGGCTGTGGGACGTACCTGGAGGGATCTGGTGGCTTCCTGTGTGTCTCTCTAGCTGTGTGTGTCTCGCTGTGTCTCTCTAGCTGTGTGTGTCTCGCTGTGTCTCTCTAACTGTGTGTGTCTCTCTAGCTGTGTGTGTCTCGCTGTGTCTCTCTAGCTGTGTGTGTCTCGCTGTGTCTCTCTAGCGGTGTGTGTCTCATTGTGTCTCTCTAGCTGTGTGTGTCTCGCTGTGTCTCTAGCTGTGTGTGTCTCGCTGTGTCTCTCTAGCTGTGTGTGTCTCATTGTGTCTCTCTAGCTGTGTGTGTCTCGCTGTGTCTCTAGCTGTGTGTGTCTCGCTGTGTCTCTCTAGCTGTGTGTGTCTCGCTGTGTCTCTCTAGCTGTGTGTGTCTCGCTGTGTCTCTCTAGCTGTGTGTGTCTCGCTGTGTCTCTCTAGCTGTGTGTGTTTGTGTTTCAGACGCGCCCATGTCCAAGCCTGGTCCCGGCTACTCCGGAGCTCCACGCATCCAGAGGCAGGAGCAGGTCATCCACCTGTCCCCCAAGAAGGGCAGCCAGGTGAGCTTCAGCCGCTAGGCTCTTCTGCTTCCCTGTCCTACCTCAGATCAGCTGGGCTTCTACTGTACCTGTACTGTCCCACTCATGACACGTGTCAGCTGAAGTGCCCAGCCTCGTCCAGGCCTCCCTCCCTCAGACTTCACCCACAATTCTCTTTAACTTCAGTATCTTTGTTTAGTGAGGCTACTAACTAAACAAGGCCTCCCTCCCTCTCTCCCCTCCTCTCTCCTCCCTCTCTCTCTCCCCTCCCCTCCCTCCCTCTCTCCCCTCCTCTCCCCTCCCTCCCTCTCTCCCCTCCCTCCCTCCCTCCCTTCCTCCTTCCTCTCCCTCCTCTCCTCCAGTCTGACGGCCCGTACTCGGGCCACTCCAGCAGCAACACCCTGTCCAGCACAGCCTCCAGCGGGGGCCACAGCGACAGCGACAAGTGGTACGATCTGGGGGCCGGGGGCCCGGGGGACCAGCCCGACACGGAGCCCAACGGCCTGGGAGGGGGCTACCTCCAGGGGGCCTCGGCCGACAGTGGCATCGACACCAGCTCCTACGGAGCCTCCCACTCCCACGGCAGCTCCAGCTCCCTGCTGCCCCCGGGGGGGCGCGAGGCCCGCGAGAGGACCCCCTCCCCCTGGCACAGCCCCACCGAGGGGGGCCGCAGGGTGCTGGAGAGGTCCGCGGCCACCGCCGAGTCTCCGGGCCCCCCGGGGGAGAGGGGGGGCGAGGGGAAGGCCCGGAGCCCCCCCACACACCTGCTGGTGAGAGACAGCAGCACCTACAGTCTGAGTGAAGCCAGCTCCCACTCCAGGTATGCTCCTCTCTCAGCCCAGCACGGTCTAGCCACGATTTGAGGTCCTACGGGCATCTGAAGCCCCTCTGATGTGGTGTGGTCTTCCATGGAGCTGACCTGGTCTCATCTCTCTCCGCCTCCCAGCTCCAGACACTCCGGCCACAGCTCCCCCCGGGACGAGACCTCGTCCTCGGCCACCTCGCCCTCGACGCAGTCCTCCGTCTCCCCCGGGCCCAAGACCTTCTACCCCCGCCAGGGCGCTACTTCCAAGTACCTGATTGGCTGGAGGAAGCCGGGCTCCACCATCAACTCCGTCGACTTCGGAGACACGAGAAAGTAAGCATGCTGCCGTGTAGAGCTGTGCTGTTCTCCACTGGCTCCACCTGACTTCTTAGTTATGCTTCTTAACATCCTAAGAGGTGCTTTAATACTAGTCTAACCACCACAACCGTTTTTCTGTCTTTCCCCTTCTGACATTTGATTTTCGGCTTCGAACTTTCTATATGCTCTGCTTGTATGTCACTTTGGATAAAAGCGTCCAATTAATACTTTTTAGTTTTTACTACTCTATCGCCTCCTGGTGGTTGGTTGATGTTGCAAGAGCGATCGTCACCCTGCCTGATCGTCATCACTCTGCTGTGTTAACTGAATCCTTGTCTGTGTGTGTGTGACCAGGAAGTCTCCAGGGGAGGGGGGTGAAGGTGGCCCATCCCAGACCAGGCCCTCTCTGAGGGACATGCACTCCCCCCAGCCCCACGCCAAGTCCACCATGGAGGACGACTCCCGCAGACACAACGCCCCCGACAGCCCCCCTCACCCCCGCAGGCACAACGCCCCCGACAGCCCCCCTCACCCCCGCAGGCACAAGGACAAGGTAACTCCTCTGCAGCCTGCGACACAGGGGGCCACTGGAAGCGGGGCAGGATGGGGACAGCTACAAACTCTTTTATAGTTATTTGTGGAAATAAAGTAAACAGTCAATATCGCTGTCCAGTGACTTATTTTCTCTCACCGAATGAGATCTTTTTTTCCTCATGTTTTTTAACTCTTTAATAACTCTATTTTAAATGTATGTACCAGTACCCGTCAAAAAACTTTTGACGGGTACTGTACATGTTTAGAATTATACATTGATAAAAAGACTTACATTATCTTACCTTTACCCCTGCCCCCCTCCTCCCTCTCTCCCCACTCCCCCCCCCCTCCCAAGTCCTCCTCATCGGGCAAGCCCCCCAGTCGTCGCTCGCTCCACAGGACCCTGTCAGACGAGAGTATCTACCGGGGCCAGCGTCTCCCCAGCCTGGGGGGCTCCATGCTGGAGCAGGCCCTGGGCAGCGACGTGCTGTTCAGCTGCTCCACCGTGCCGCGCTCGCCCACCACCCGCGGCGTGCCCCTCCGACGGCCCTCCTACAAGCTGGGGGTCAAGCTGCACGGTGAGGGAGCCCCCCACCACACCCTGGAGGAGTTTAGCTTACATTTACATTTAGTCATTTAGCAGACGCTCCTATCCAGAGCGACTTCCAGTAAGTACAGGGACATTCCCCCGAGGCAAGTCGGGTGAAGTGCCTTGCCCAAGGACACAACGTAATTTTGCACGGCTGGGAATTGAACCGGCAACCTTCTGATTAATAGCCCGACTCCCTAACCGCTCAGCCATCTGACTCCCATCCCTGGCATGTCTACCAGGGATGGTAGACATGCTGTAATCCACGGGGTATAGCTCCGCGGAAGAGCGTTTCACTGCAGATAGAGTTCCCGGTTTTAGATTAAAGCCTCCGCTGATGAAATCCACCAGGTTACGTCTCTGCTGCCGCCTGCTGGTGCAGAGCGTGCAGGACAGCTCTGACCCGCTCCTCCTGTCCTCTTGTGTGCTCCCCAGGTGACCTGTCTGCGTCCGACACCTCATTGGCTGAAATGGCGGAGAGGCACCGAGGGCCCCTCCCCCAGGAGCTGATGCCCCTCCCCCCCAGTGAGCGGGACAGCCCCCTGGACTGGACCCTCCTCGTAGACGTGGCCAACACCTTTGAAAGTGAGAGAGGAGCAGGTTAGTGTGAACGCTGTATAGTGGGGGTGGGGGGGTGGGGGGGGGTGAGGGGAGTTTGAGTGTTAAGCCCCTCCCTCCCTGTCTCCAGTCCAGCGGGGGTTTGTGTTCAGCGACTCCAACCACAGAGGCAGTGGAGCCTCCAGCCCCCAGCAGCACATAGAGCTGCAGCCCGCCCCGGTGTCCAGGCCCTCCTCAAGGTGCCACACACACACGCTCACACTGTACACACACACACAGTACAAATATGCACACACACACACACTTACTGTACACACTCTCACCCACTCACACTCACACATTCATGTACATTTACTATAATACAAACCATAGAGTGAAGCATCAGTGTGTGTTCCAGCAGGATTTGATTGTTTCTATCTGTGACTGGTGAAACAGAGTAAATGTGTGTGTTGTTCTGCAGCGAGGGTCATATGGGTCTGGAGAGGAAGGTGACCAAACTGGAGGCCATGGTCAAGATGCTGCAGGACGATCTGAAGAAGGTGACAGCTCACACACACACACACACAACTAGATACACACACCTATATACACTGTTATACATACACACACACACCTAGATTCACACACACACACACACACTCACACATACTTTAGCACATATTCACACACACTCACACTTGAAAACAAAAAAAATGGGATTTACCGACACACACATCCCCCCCGGTCTCCCCCCCCCCCCGCCCCCTGCAGGAGAGGGAGGAGAAGAGCAGGCTGCAGGTCCAGATCAAGAGGCTGTGGGAGGACAACCAGCGACTGCAGGACGAGTCCCAGAGCTCGGCCGCCAAGCTCAAGAAGTTCACCGAGTGGGTCTTCAACACCATCGACATGAACTGAGGCTCACACACACACACACACCCTGAGGAGAGGAGAGGGAGAGGGGAGAGGAACTGTTGTTTTTTTCTACCCATCGCGCCAGGGTCTGTTTCCCCATTCATTAACAGCCCCCATGTCCTGCTTCACCTGAAGGACTAGTTCAAACACATCCATCCTTCCTGCCCCGAGGGAAGACTCCCCCTCTGTCACACCCGACACCAGAGAGACCAATCAGGAAAAGTCTCCCTACCACAGCCTTGAGGGTGTGATCTACTCCGAAACACTGCCCTGCGACACTCCCTCCTCCTCTCTCCTTCTCCCTTCCTCCACTCCCCCCCCCCCCTCCTCTCCGTTCCCTCCCTCCCTCAGCCCTCACCCTGAAGTCTCAGACCCACCCTCTCCTCAAGACTTGACGTCAGACGGAGGGAGGGATGGTGGAGGGAGAGATGGTGGAGGGAGGGATGGTGGAGGGAGGGAGGGATGGTGGAGGGAGGGAGGGAGGGAGGGATGGAGGAGGGAGGGATGGTGGAGGGAGGGATGGTGGAGGGAGGGAGGGATGGCGGAGGAGGGATGGAGGAGGAGGGATGGTGGAGGAGGGATGGAGGAGGAGGGATGGAAGGAGGGATGGTGGGGGAGGGATGGAGGAGGGATGGTGGGGGAGGGATGGAGGAGGAGGGATGGTGGAGGAGGGATGGAGGAGGAGGGATGGAAGGAGGGATGGTGGAGGAGGGATGGAAGGAGGGATGGTGGAGGAGGGATGGAAGGAGGGATGGTGGAGGAGGGATGGCCTTTCTGTTTCTCTGTCCCTAAGCCAGCTCGCCGAGGATGCACTTTTCTAAAGGCCCAACTGAAAAGCTGAACTGTAAAGATTATAACCTCTCCACAACTACACCTGTCTCACCTGTTTGCTCACTTGTCACCACGCTGAACCTGTGTAGACAGACAGACATATGAGCAGCCAGACAAACGCAGACAGACGGGTTTAGACAAGGGACAAGGCCCGCATCCCCAGAACCAGACAGGCATGCTGAGAGACATTCCTCCATCATCCACGGGAACCAGCACAGCATCCTGCTCGATTGCCATGGGAACAGACTAGAGCTGGTCCACAGGAGGGACATCCCACTGTACATACCACACGTTCACCTGACTTTACATTCCGCCCTCATGAGGGACTGTTGGGCTTGTATTCACCCTGAGCAGAGCTACATCTGCAGGTAAACCTCCACTTCAGAAGGAGGTCTGGGCTTGTACTGTATTATGTCACCCCTCCAGAGGGACATCCTGGGGGCATGTTATTTCCCCCCACCTCACCCCCCACCAGAGGGACGTCCTGGGGTCGTGGTCTCCCCTGCTGCCCTCAGACACAGCCTCTTCCAGCCGGGTGGACTGCAGCAGAAGCTTATCTCTAACACCCATTCCTCCAGCATTCAAAGACTACCCACAATTCACTGCTGGTGCTTTGTGACACTCTGGCCGAAACCTTGACGACAGATTCCGTTTCATGTTTGGGTCCAGCCCTCAGCAGAGATTCCACAGTTGACATCAAGAATAGATTGATCAACCCAAACGTTGTCTTTAAAGCAATAGGAAGGACAGTGCGCCAGACTTCCCCCCTCTTTTAAACACACCTGGATGGCTGAAGGACTAGACGTTTCAACCATCTTACATCTTAGCAATCAAACTCTTCAGGTTTTGGTACGACCCTCTGAAGAACAAGGAGCTCTATTCCTGACCCTGTCAACTCAGCATCTCAAGGAACGTTGATACACAACTGATGAACATTGAAGACATTCTCGGGGGACTTTTTCGATTTATTTATTTCCTTGTATTATAAATCAATAAATGAGTTGTTCTATGCGTACAGTACAACTGACGTCAGTGTTTAGTTTACCTAGAAGGATCATTCCTATTATTTAAATGACTTTCTTTCGATTCTAGCTTAAGCCTGATATGGTTTTTATTAATATCTTGTGTTGTGGTGCCCAAGCCTGCTATTGTGTTGCTTTCAGTGCCATCTAGTGGTCAAATATGAAGATGACATTCTTTAAAAAAAAGATGAAAAAAGAACATTAAAAGAACTGTGCATTCACTGTGTAATACAAAAAATATCCTGCACTCAGCAGGAACCCGTGTTTAACCCCAGGATAATCGATTAGCTGGCCTGCAATAGTGGACTGTGCTCTGTGTGTTCTCTGAAAGTGTTGAAGGTGTGAGAACGTGATTGTTGACTCCGGTGCCTAGTCTGTGATCTTCATCCAGCTACAGGGAAACAGGGATGTGCCTTTGAACAACACCTGGGAACCAGATTAAAGGGATGAGCAGTTATGTAAGCTGAAGGATCACCTGGTTACACACACACACACACACACACACACACACACTGAAAAGTATTGCATTTCTCCAAAGCTGCTGCTAGGACACTGCTTTTTGAAGAACAGTCTGTCTGTTCCCTGTACAGACATGCTTATGTAACCTCTACCAGGCTAGACACAGTGTGGGTTGAGAGTCATGAGGGGGGGGGGGGGGGGGGGGGGTCGTGTGTGTGACTGTGCATGTGTGTTTGTCATAGGTTCCCTTACCCAATGCCACAGAAACTTCCCTATGTTGAAGTGAGACTGCCTTCTCTATCCCTATATGGCTCTTGTTCCTCCAGAGAGGAGTCTGTCTGAGGGCTCACAGCTCAGTTCTGTCCCACTCAGCTGCCTTTAGAACGCCTCAAAAGAATTAGGAACTAGAATGTTTTAGAGAGCTCCACTCTGCTCTGCAGAGACAGGAGAAGAATGTGGAATGTCTGAGTATTGGTTCTGTTCTAAGAATCCCCCCAAACTAGATCTCAGCTCTGGGCTGTGTGGCTGTCTGCCAGAACAGAGCCCCAGTGAGATCAGAAACCCCCTGTGGATAGAAGGGTCTCCATAGAATCTGAATCCTCCCCCATTTGAAAAGCAGAGTCCACGGCCTGGCAGTGAGCGCTTGTCCAGATGCGTTAGAAATGTCCACTGATTATGTGTGTAAGACAGCAGTCTGTTTTGGTTTTTGTATTTCAAATGACATGAACTACATCACCACGTTGAAGAAGTTCAGTTTTTAACAGAAAAAAACATTTCCTTCTATTCACACACAACCACACACTCACACTGTATACCAGGAGAGCTCCCCAGTTATGAATGTTCGATAGTTTGACGTTAGCTCATAGAATAGTTTTCCTTTTCTTGTTATTGTTGTGTTTTGCCTTAGTTGACAGTTACAGGGCGGATACATGAGGGGAGTGTACACAAGTTCAAATGTACCCCTGTGATTATTTTTTCTTTTGTTAGAATTTTTTTGTAAAAAAAAAAACTTTGCACATTGTTTTGTAAAAAATTGTTGCGTTTATCGAACCACTGCATTGAGTTTGTGTATTTGAAATTCCTGGGTGTGTCATGCCTGGTACCATGTAAGATCCTGGGTGTGTCATGCCTGGTACCATGTAAGATCCTGGGTGTGTCATGCCTGGTACCATGTAAGATCCTGGGTGTGTCATGCCTGGTACCATGTAAGATCCTGGGTGTGTCATGCCTGGTACCATGTAAGATCCTGGGTGTGTCATGCCTGGTACCATGTAAGACCCTGGGTGTGTCATGCCTGGTACCATGTAAGATCCTGGGTGTGTCATGCCTGGTACCATGTAAGATCCAGCACAGACAGTGTTGTGCTGCCTACACAAAGCAACACACTACTGGGACGTGTATGTTATCAGCTGCACACAGAGATCTGTTAGGAATGATTATTTGCGTATTTCTGTAGACGGTATAGGCCTGCGATTATAACCCAAGTACTGTTTACAGTTCATGTTTATTTCCTTTGAAAAGTGTAGAGGTGAAGAAGATTTTTAAAAGTTTGCAGTGATCAAAGTATTCAAGTTTCTGACACAAGCCCCCCTTCTCCCCTTTCTTTGTTTGATTTGAGGTGCTGTAATGTTTTCTGTTGTAGAAGGGGGTGGGGGTTGGGGGGAGGGGGAACACACAGTAGGCGGGCTGAGGTGTGTGTGTGCTCTACCGTCGCTTTCTGGGCCAATAAATGACGTTATCTGACAACACACAGCATCAGCAAGTTCTGTTTTCTTACTTCTCTGTTCAGCTTGAGGAGTACTCTCTGGTGGTGATTGTTGTGTCTTACAACACTCACACACTCACTCCCAGTTTGGTTTCATCAGAGGTAAGTGTCTGGTCTCTACGCTGTCTGATGTATAATTGCACCTAGCGGTGAGCAATCAGTGAAGCTAGGAGAGGATGGAGAGAGAGAGAGGACCAGGGTCTGGAGCTGAGCCTGCCCTGGGCAGAACTCCTCATGCTCTCCTATCAGAGAGAAAAAGATACTCCTGATTGTGTGCTTAACCCTTTCACCACCAGGGCTACCAGGAACAAAACAGCAGCTGCCCCCTGTCTCATGATGTGGTCTGAGAACAGCCTACAGACTGCATTGGCCCCCTGTTACCTGCTGAGACGGACACCTGTAAAATCAAACAGACGTGCGGGGGTGTTGTTAAAAATCCTGTCGGGTTTGACAGGATTGGAGAAAAAACACGGAATCGGCAAGAATGAATCATGTTCTGTAGTTGCTCGAGCCTGGTCATTACCTCTGTAGCGCGGCTAAAACATGAGCACTGGGACAGCGCCGGCCATCTTGGATCTGTTTCCCCGGTAACCAGTGTGTGTGCACCTGTGGCTGAGTCACTGGTGAATGAGTGGGTGTTATTATTCCAGAACTGAGCTGACAGGTGGACAGAGAGCTGACAAGTGTGTGTTTAATGGCCTGTTCATCCCAGCTGATTGACCTCAGCATGTTTCCTGTAAGTCCGTCCAGACAGGAGATCGAAGGTCTCCTCTCCAGCTCAGCGCCCAGTTAGGAGTCTGGAGGAGAAGGAAAACGGTGTTGGGATAAGGGGCGGGAATGTGGAGTTCAAACAAGAAGTGAGTTGTCGGTCTTTCGTACGCGTGTGTGGGCTGTCTGTTAAGATCTTGAGTATTTGGTCCAGAATGGAAGTAAATCAGTGACATCATGTTTTGTAATGAGGCATTGAATACTTTAATATTGAAATTTCAACACCACCAAATGTGTTCGTTTCGAATTCACCTCTTTAAAATTGAAATATTAATTTATTTCAATGTTTAAAAAAAATCCAGATCCAAAAGTTCAAGGTTGGAAATTCAGGTAGGCCTAGCTCAAATTCTAAGTAAAATTCAAATCCTTAACAAGCTTCAGAAATTCAAATAGAACAAAATTCAGACTTAAAAATATATATTTTAAACATTGTCACTTATTTGCTTCCATAGACTTCCTGGATACGAGACTTGTATTCAAGTGAGAGCCACCCTCGTCTCCGTCAGAGAGCGTCTCTAGTAACACCACTCCTGACAACGTACCATAAAATAAACGCCTGCGAGCGTACTGTCTCTCCATCCCGATCCAGCCAGCCAGCACGCCCGCTAAAAACGCAATGATCAGTGTTCACAGCCACCACTTCCTGCACGGCCTTTAATACATTAAACATCCCTGAGATGGGGTTAGCTTTGAACGATGATCAAAGATATATTATTCAAAAAGATCTATGTAATGCTGCATAGGCTACATGCCAACTTGTGTGTACAGATGTTTCATAAGCCTTCTGGGGGAGTTGCAGGGCTGGCTTTCACCAGCCTGTGACATTTCGAAAGAGCAAGAGTCTGTACTGGCGGTCCTAAGGTCTTTTCAAATAGTTATATAAAAAATGCCGTGTGTATTACATTTAACAGACGCTATTATCCAAAGCGACGTACAAATAGTTCTTATAAAGGACAGCAGAAGATCAAGAATCAGAAGTTCCATGGTCAGAGTCAAAGAACGGCAATAATCAAATCGCATAATCTCAGCTACCAGGCACGATGAAGGAAAATAATACTACAATACATCAAAAACATCTAATTTACTTAAATACGGAGCAACAATAACAACTTAACTTGCAGTAGCTATCTAGGCCTAATCAATGTATGGTGAAAAAACTAAAAAGGCCAACTACAGCAAGTTTAACGTATAGAGAGGTCAGACGTTAGAGTGGAAATGCGCAAAATTTAACGAGACATCGGGCGGCGGTAGAAAGTGCATGGTGAGCCCCTTGGAACACCACTCTTCCTGCCTTTACACTCATTCAATTATTTATCTGGAGTACTGTCCACAGGCATGATGGGATATGAATTGGTGTGTGTGTGTGTGAGCATGAGTGCATGCGTGTCGATACGTTTGGCCAAAGTAATCCATTAGAATCCTTGTTGCTGTTGACAGTTTGCTTGTAAGTGCATTGATTTGTGTGCTTATTGACGGTCATTTTTCCCATCAGTTCGCGAACTGCATTAAAAAAAACGAGAGAGGGAGAGATAGGGAAAGAGAGAGCGATGGGGAAAGAGAGACAGAGAAACAGCGTCTCACTGTCCCAACGATATTCAATTAGATTCAAATATAGGCCATTTTCATAAAGCGTAATTGGTCATTTGGCCAAGTGAACAGGTTTTATGATGATAAGCATTGCTTTCATGTCTGGCAGTTTCCTGCCTGCCTCAGAGCAGTTTTCTCACTCATTTCTGTGTTTTTGTCTCAAATACACAATGTTCTATACCTGCCTGTTTTGTGTCAGGGTGGCAAATCCACACACCTGTCAAACGTATGCTGTTGTGCCAGTTGTGTTACCTTCAATCCTCTCCAGCCACACAGTGGCATACACACACACACACACACACACACGCCCACCCCCCCCCCCCCCCCAACCCCATACACATACCTTATCAACATTCACCCCCACAACACACTCACACACTATCTAAATTCTCTCCCACAGCACACACACACACATCATCTGCACCCCCCCCAACACTCACACACTATCTACATTCACCCCCACAAGACAGACACCGCATCCACATCCTCCCCCTGCACACACACACACACACACACACTGTGGTCTCTCCTCCAGTGTCCCCGTCGTAGACGGTTTCTTCCCTGAGTCCATCCTTGCATCATCGGCTTTCATCTCAGGCTCCAGTTGCAGTTCAAGTCCTGATCCCTGCATCCTCTTCCTCTGTGCGTGTCTCTGTGTTCCAGACGTTAGCGAGGCCCACAGACGTGTTTAAACCAACAACACAGAGAGATGGAAAGAGAGAAGAGATCAAGAGAAAGGGAGGTAAAGTTGTAGATTTCATCAGAGAACAGATAACCATGCCTATGGGCCGACCAGATGGTACACAGTGAAGTGGGTTGAGGTTTCACTTTGATACCATGCTGCCACAACAGCGTGTGGAAACTAGCTCCTCTCTGTTTGGACTCTCTTCACCGTCCTCTCTCTCTTCATCCCTTTCTTTCCCTCACTTTTCCCCACCTGTCTCTTCTGACTCTCTGTTCTCTCTATCTGTAGTTCCCTTCAGTTCTTTCCGTCATTCTGCTGCGTTCTATCTCTCAATCCATTCATATTTATGTTTTGTTCTTACTGATAGATGGCTGCATGTTTTAGAAATTGCTCTATACACACACACTCACACACTCACACACTCACACACACACACACACACACACACACACACACACACACACACACACACACACACTGTAAGGGAGTCACTGTATCCCAACCCCCACCTCCTGTTTTCTCTCTCTGCTGCCCTCGCTCTGTTGCTCTCTCTCACACACACACACACACACACACACAGTCGTACACATGCAAAGATCCTCATAGCATACCTGACCGCTACACTCCACACACAACCAACCCTCTGCTGACGGCAGCTCCCCGCTCAGAGAGAGAACACGAAAACAAGGAAGAGAGACAGAGAGCGAAGAAGAGGGATACGGAGGGACAGCGAGAGGGAGAGAGGGAGAGGGAGAGAGAGAGAGAGAGAGAGAGAGAGAGAGAGTGGGAGAGAGGCAGAGAGGGAGAGAAAGAGAGTGGGAGAGAGAGAGAAAGAGAGAGAGAGAGGTTGAGAGAGAGAAAGAAAGAGAGAGAGGCAGAAATCCGTCTCCCGGTGGCTGACGCTGATCCCACCACCGTCTCAACAGCTGTGAAGCTTCTTCTTCTTCCTTCCTACTCCATCCATCCCCTCTGTCCTCCACCTCTCTCACTCCCGGAGCCAATTAGACCATGGACCTGCCGTTTGCTTGTTGCTAAGAGGAAAGAGGCACACAGAAGAGAGTGAACCAGGCACTTTTGTTGCTAAGGTAATGAATGCTTCCAGCTTCCAGTTTTAGAGGTATGATGTCTATATCGACATCTGTCATCTTCAACCGTGTGTTCGTAATCTGAAAATGAATGTAACGCAGGAAGCAATTAGGTGCTACAGAAAATATTGATACTTCAGCTTGTTTGTGTGAGTGGTGTGTGCTTGTCTTCAGATTGTAGTAGTGAGGGGAGGTGACAGTTGACACACTCTTCTCATTGAGTAGCAGGACTTTGTCACTGGGTCCTTAACTGTTCTCTGTCGGGGCTGTCTGGGGGTTATGAGGAGCTGTGGGGGTGTGTGCTAATATGTATGAGTTTATGTGTGTGTAAAAATGCGAGTGTGTGTTTGTTGGACTGTGTGCTTGTGTTTGTGTGTGTGTATGAATGAGAGTGTGTCTGTGTGTGTGTGTATGAGTGAGTGTGTATGAGTGAGGGATACAGCACATGTGGATTTGTATTTTCTCATGTGACTGCTTTGGAAGAATCCAATTTGTGTCGCTCCTCCCATGCTAAAAATCCATCCACATAGCTATAGACAACATGATGGATCCCTCATACACGAAACCAAATATTGATGTTCAGAAACATGGTGTGGTTGCTGCTGAACAATAAAAGATCATATCTTCCCTAAAGCAAAGTTTCGAAGTGGATGAGTGACTCATTGATTTAGACTAGATAAGTCATCTGGACACAGACTCTCAGAGCTTCCTCAGGCTTCACAGCAGCAGCTGCCTGTGTGGCACTGGTAGATTGCGTACGTGTGTGTGTGCATGTTTGTGCGTGTGCTTGTGTGTGTGTGTGTGTGTGCACCTGTGTGTGTCTGTGTGCACGTGTGTGTTCGTGTGTGTGTGTGTGTGTGTGTGTGCACCTGTGTGTGTCTGTGTGCACTTGTGTGTTTTTGTGTGTGTGTGTGCACCTGTGTGTGTCTGTGTGCACGTGTGTGTGTGTGTCATCTCCAGGTCTGTTCTTCCTCTTGTCCGAGACAAACCAGGCTGATGAGGTTATTGATCAGAGGTGATAGCTGTAAGGGAACTGAGCTACAAGTTCAATAACAAAGACACACATGCACACACACACACACTTACACACACATGCTCACACACACACACACACGCTCACACACACACACACAAACGATCACCTGAGGAGACAGGGCAGCCTCATCCTCAGTGCTCTTTAAAATCGCTCACAATTAACAGCACAATCCAGCCAGTGCCTGCTGGCGCCCCAGGGCCCTGGGCAGACAGCACGGCCTTCAAGGAGCATCTGTGTGGCACGATCTGGTAGAACCCTGGCCTCCCTCCAGGTGCTGCAGCCTTTAACGGGCTTCAGACAAGCTCACCTGACCCCTGTGTGTGGATCAGGACTGAGGACGGCCTCCACCTTGAAACGTGCCCCGCAAAAGGCAGTAGGGACAGACCTGTTTGGGTATGCACCTCCCAACCTCCCCTCCCCCCACGCCCCACGCCCCACTGCCTCCCCTTCCTCATCCTGCCTCAGCTGTCAATACTGTGACATGTGTCAGGCGTGCCGCCCACAGCCTGGAGATCTGCCACGGAGCTCTGAGGCGGAGGGTGGAACCTTCCGGAAGCTCCTCTGGGATGGAATGTTCCGTCTTCGGGATTCCTGGCACCTGCGCGCGGGCTGTGTGTTCACATTGTCCCGTTGTCTTGTTGTGTGTGGAAATGCTACCGGGAGCTATTAAGCTGTTGCTGTGCTCGTGATGCTACTAATTCCTCTCGTTTCCGTTCATCTGGATGTATCAACATGAAATGTTTTCAGCCAACAAAACATGTTCCTCCCTCCCCCTCTGGCTGAAAGATAGTTTTCTTTCGAACGCCGTGTCAACAGTAGGTGTCTGCGAAGAAAAAAACTAAACAAATCTGAGATTGAATCAAACACCCTCCGTTTCAGCTGTGCCGTTTGCCACTCCACACAATCAGTCCACTCACAGCATCCAGGGGTATTCAGCCCAGAGTGCCTTCTGTTGTCTGTCTATAGATAACACTGAGAGAGCCCGAGGCGGAATCGTGGTGCCCATTCCACTTTGCTGAGGGAGTCTTGTTGCTGCTCGTCGTTGACAAGGCTTCCTGTTTCACTCGGTGACAAGGACCCTAATGGTTTAGTGAGAGAGGGGAGGAGAGAGGAGGAAAGAAGAGTGACTGAGGAGATGTAATGATATCTAATGTTTTCCTGTTCGCTCCCCCCGGGTCCTAGCGACTGGGGAGAAGGGCTGATTGAGAAGAGAGTGGAAGGGAGGGGAGAGTGGAAGGGAGGAGAGAGGTTGACTACACATCCTCCCCTAGCCCCTCTTGTGAACAGGAGAGGTGGACAAAATAGTGGAAGAAGGGATTGGAAACAGATTAAAACACAACTGCGCTACATAACGTCAAATTAATTAGTCCTCCCTTTTGTTTTCATCTTCAGCTTCTGACACGTGAGGAGAACCACAGCGGAAGAGCTGAGCGCCAAGAAGACTGAGGGACGAGAGAGAGGGACCGAAAGATGGAAGGAGAAGTGGAGGAAAGAGACTCAGTGGCCTCGGCTGTGGGCGAGCCTTCCCAGGAGCAGAAGGGGGTTGGGCCTCTGGAGGCAGAAAGAGCCCTGCGTCCTGGGGAAGGGGAGTCCGAGGGGGCCGGGGGGCTAGGGGGGCTGGGGGAAGATGAGGGGTCTGGGGGTCTGGGTGAAACCGAGGGGCCAGGGGAAGATGAGGGGGCCGAGGGCCAGGGTGAGGCCAGGGAGTCCGTGGGGCTGGGGGAGGGCCGGACAGTCAGGGGGGCCTGGGGGGGCCGAGGAGGCCGGGGGACCCAAGGAAAAAGAGACAAAGGAGCCTGTTTCTGAGGAGCCTGAGTCCCAGGTGTCTGAGGGGCCAGAAGAGGAGCCCAGGGGGGCTGGGGGGGCTGGAGGCGTCAGGGGGACTGGTGCAACTGGGGGGGCTGGGGGGGTCAGGGGGCCCGGAGGTGCCGTGGACCCTGATGACGACTCCCCCAACATGATCGTCTACAGGAAGGTAAGAACACCTTTTCCTCATCACGGACTGCAGGTCTGGTCTGAACGTTGGTGGGAAGGTTTTTTATCAGCAGATATACAAATTCTACCCCTGTGCCTTATCTAAATATCATTGGGGATGTTTTCAATGGTCTCTTGACTTTGGTAGGGACCAGTCCTACGCCTGTGACTGGAGCTGTATGATTACCATCAGCAGACTTTGGACATGACTCACATTGTGGATTTGTGTTTACTATTGAAGAACATGACGTCCAGCCAAGGACAGACAGGCTCATGACGAATTGATCTACATTCACTTATAATTCACTCTGAACAAATGTGCAATATTCTGCACATATTCACCCCCCCCCCCCCCTCCTTGTCTAGACCCCAAATGGTGATCCTATACGTGATCGAGTGCTTTTAAGAGAGACCACATGCCAAACCATTGTTTATGCCGAACTTTGATATGAAACATTTTTCACTGCCAAACAGACTGACTAATAGTTGGAGCTACGCACACATGCACAAATACACACGTTTACTTTCATAGCTCTGCCGTGTGTCATGCTGCTAGGTGGGTCAGCGAGCACTCATCACACGCCTCTCTGTCTCCTCATTGGTTTAGAGAGAGGGAGAGGGGGGGGCAAGGAAGACAAAAGGATGAAACGAAACACAATTAACCTGGATGAGCAGTGAGACATGGCTGACGTTGATAAATGTGCCCATTAAGAAGAACGCACCGAAGCCCTGGAGAGATAAGCATTTACATGTGGCGTACTGCACCCGAATAACTGCACACAGACACACATGTACACACATATACGCACACGTACACACACACACATTCCCAGGCTAAGCAAAAAAGTCCTTCAGTGTAGTGTGACCATCAAAGTGGTGCCGGGCTGCAGCAGCATCGGACGCTCACACACAGCACCTCCACAGCCCCTCACACACAGCACCTCACACACAGCACCTCACACACAGCACCTCCACAGCCCCTCACACACAGCACCTCCACAGCCCCTCACACACAGCACCTCCACAGCCCCTCACACACAGCACCTCCACAGCCCCTCACACACAGCACCTCCACAGCCCCTCACACACAAGCACCTCCACAGCCCCTCACACACAGCACCTCCACAGCCCCTCACACACAGCACCTCCACAGCCCCTCACACACAGCACCTCCACAGCCCCTCACACACAGCACCTCCACAGCCCCTCACACACAGCACCTCCACAGCCCCTCACACACAGCACCTCCACAGCCCCTCACACACAGCACCTCCACAGCCCCTCACACACAGCACCTCCACAGCCCCTCACACACAGCACCTCCACAGCCCCTCACACACAGCACCTCCACAGCCCCTCACACACAGCACCTCCACAGCCCCTCACACACAGCACCTCCACAGCCCCTCACACACAGCACCTCCACAGCCCCTCACACACAGCACCTCCACAGCCCCTCACACACAGCACCTCCACAGCCCCTCACACACAGCACCTCCACAGCCCCTCCACAGCCCCTCACACACAGCACCTCCACAGCCCCTCACACACAGCACCTCCACAGCCCCTCACACACAGCACCTCCACAGCCCACAGCCCACAGCCCCTCACACAGTGGAGGAACCAGGAGAACACATCCTGGAGTTTCCTACAGGAGACTCTACAGGGAGTGTTCCTCTGACAGCCAGCTAGCAGACATAGAGAGAACCATTATGTAGATGACTGAAGGGCACCTCCTCTCTCTCTCTCTCTCTCTCTCTCTCTCTCTCTCTCTCTCTCTCTCTCTCTCTCTCTCTCTCTCTCTCTCTCTCTCTCTCTCTCTCTCTCTCTCTCTCTCTCTCTCTCTCTCTCTCTCTCTCTCTCTCTCTCTCTCTCTCTCTCTCTCTCTCTCTGTCGTCTCTCGTTATTCATCCTATCTGTCTATTTCTGTGCTGCTATTTCCTGTCCCAGCATCCTAGCACCTGTTATCCCGCTCAGAGTGGGGTGAATGAGTTGGTCTAGCTGAGGGCTCTCTCCCACAACAGCTTTTAATGATACAGTGTGATGGGTTCTATATATTATAACTCTACTGGTGTCTGTTAATGGGAAAGGACACATGCTCTCTCTCTCTCTCTCTCTCTCTCTCTCTCTCACACTCTTTCTCTCACACACTCTCTCTCACACTCTTTCTCTCACTCTCTCTCTCTCTCTCACTCTCTATCGCTCCCTCTCTCAATCTTACTCTTTTTGTTTGTCTCTTTCCTTCTATAGTTCTGCCTGTCTTTCTCAGAATGATGTTTTATGGAGCATATTGTTCGCTCCAGTCATTCCTTAAGGGACCAATAAAAGTATGTTAAAAATACTAAACTCTCTCAGAGACAGGGACAGGGACCGAAGCAGGAACAGAGGCAGGGACAGAGGCAGGGACAGGGACCGAAGCAGGGATAGAAGCAGGGACAGAGGCAGATACAGAGTTAATGAAGGAGGTTATTTCAGGATTGTGATAATGAGGCGGGCGATACATTAATACTCACATGATGTCCTCAGCCCCACCTGAGATGCCCTCTACATCTGTCACTCCTCACTCAGTCAGACCTCTCTACACCCCCCCCCCCTTTGTCTCTCTCTCTCTCTCACCTCTCTCTAGCTCTCTCACCTCCCTCTCTTACTTTATATCTTTCATTCCCTCCTCCTCTTTCTCTCTCCTGTGTCTCTGTGTCTGCATGTGTGTAATTACTCACCTGGAATGGCCTTCTCTACTTGCCATTTTACCTCACATTTAGTGCATAGTAAGTACATTTAGTCATTTAGCAGACGCTCTTATCCAGAGCTGTTTAACCATCAATTCTTCTGTTAACCAGTCAAATGTGACTTCAATAGAGATATGCCTATGTAGGAATAGAGACAGAACAGAGAGAGAGAGAAAAGATAATCTCTGTAACGTCCCTATCACTGGAGCATTGTGACCCAGATGGTTGAGCAGGTCAGACTGATGCAAGGTCTGATCCGACCTTGCCCCTGAGATTGCTAATGGGCCTGAATCGATGTAAGCTATCTCTCTCTTCCTCTCTCTCTTTCTATCTTTTATTTTATCTCTCTCCTTCTCTTCTCTCTCTGTTCCTCTCTTTCTCTCGCCCTTTCTCACTCTCTCTTCCTCTCTCTCTTCCTCTTCTCTCTGTGTTTCTCTCACACAGACACATATAAGCACACACAGACACACTCAACACAGACAATACACCATAACCTTCTACACTCACACTGTAACTACCCGTACAGATTTACCTCCGACCTGTGGTCTAGTCTTGATTAATGGCGTGTCTGTGTGTCTGTCCTGCAGTCACCCTAGAGTCCTCCAATCCAGGCCAGCCATGCGGGCCACGCCCCAGCCCCAGCAGACAGCAGGCTGTGTTCACCCCTCAGGCTCCATCACCAGCCAAACTAAATATGTGTGTGTGTGCGTTTGTGTACATGGGTGTTCATGTGTGTGTGTGTGTGTGCGTTTGTGTACATGGGTGTTCGTGTGTGTGTGTGTGTGTGCGCGCGTTTGTGTACATGTGTGTGCGTGTGCGTTTGTGTACGTGGGTGTTCATGTGTGTGTGTGCGTTTGTGTACATGGGTGTTCGTGTGTGTGTGTGTGCGCGTTTGTGTACATGTGTGTGCGTGTGCGTTTGTGTACGTGGGTGTTCATGTGTGTGTGTGGGGCAGCAGTCCGTCAGCACCTCTGAGTGACTAGGCAGTTCTATAAATAGCATCTCTGCAGGTTTGTAGGGAAACTCATCCCCCGTGAACATTCAAATATCCCTGATCTAATCATGGAGAGGAGCTAATTAAAAACTTTTAATTACAGGGTAAACGTTGATGGGATGATTAAGCACATTTGTGGTTGCCAGGTTTCAAAGCTTAAACTTCAGAAGGTTATCTATATTCTACAGTTTTACTTGTTTCTCTGTGTGAAATTGAGGACTAAATTGAATTTCTAAAATAGAAAACCAAATGGATATTGATTAGTGGTTAAGTGTATGTCCTCAGGTGTGTAGGGTGTGTGTTTGCTGGTGTAGGGGTGGGTCTGTCTGGGTGTGTATGCTGGTGTAGGGGTGGGTCTGTCTGGGTGTGTTTGCTGGTGTAGGGGTGGGTCTGTCTGGGTGTGTATGCTGGTGTAGGGGTGGGTCTGTCTGGGTGTGTTTGCTGGTGTAGGGGTGGGTCTGTCTGGGTGTGTATGCTGGTGTAGGGGTGGGTCTGTCTGGGTGTGTATGCTGGTGTAGGGGTGGGTCTGTCTGGGTGTGTTTGCTGGTGTAGGGGTGGGTCTGTCTGGGTGTGTATGCTGGTGTAGGGGTGGGTCTGTCTGGGTGTGTTTGCTGGTGTAGGGGTGGGTCTGTCTGGGTGTGTATGCTGGTGTAGGGGTGGGTCTGTCTGGGTGTGTTTGCTGGTGTAGGAGTGGGTCTGTCTGGGTGTGTTTGCTGGTGTAGGGGTGGGTCTGTCTGGGTGTGTATGCTGGTGTAGGGGTGGGTCTGTCTGGGTGTGTATGCTGGTGTAGGGGTGGGTCTGTCTGGGTGTGTATGCTGGTGTAGGGGTGGGTCTGTCTGGGTGTGTATGCTGGTGTAGGGGTGGGTCTGTCTGGGTGTGTATGCTGGTGTAGGGGTGGGTCTGTCTGGGTGTGTATGCTGGTGTAGGGGTGGGTCTGTCTGGGTGTGTATGCTGGTGTAGGGGTGGGTCTGTCTGGGTGTGTTTGCTGGTGTAGGGGTGGGTCTGTCTGGGTGTGTATGCTGGTGTAGGGGTGGGTCTGTCTGGGTGTGTTTGCTGGTGTAGGGGTGGGTCTGTCTGGGTGTGTTTGCTGGTGTAGGGGTGGGTCTGTCTGGGTGTGTTTGCTGGTGTAGGGGTGGGTCTGTCTGGGTGTGTATGCTGGTGTAGGGGTGGGTCTGTCTGGGTGTGTATGCTGGTGTAGGGGTGGGTCTGTCTGGGTGTGTTTGCTGTGTAGGGGTGGGTCTGTCTGGGTGTGTATGCTGGTGTAGGGGTGGTCTGTCTGGGTGTGTATGCTGGTGTAGGGGTGGGTCTGTCTGGGTGTGTATGCTGGTGTAGGGTGGGTCTGTCTGGGTGTGTATGCTGGTGTAGGGGTGGGTCTGTCTGGGTGTGTATGCTGGTGTAGGGTGGGTCTGTCTGGGTGTGTATGCTGGTGTAGGGGTGGGTCTGTCTGGGTGTGTATGCTGGTGTAGGGGTGGGTCTGTCTGGGTGTGTTTGCTGGTGTAGGGGTGGGTCTGTCTGGGTGTGTATGCTGGTGTAGGGGTGGGTCTGTCTGGGTGTGTTTGCTGGTGTAGGGGTGGGTCTGTCTGGGTGTGTATGCTGGTGTAGGGGTGGGTCTGTCTGGGTGTGTTTGCTGGTGTAGGGGTGGGTCTGTCTGGGTGTGTATGCTGGTGTAGGGGTGGGTCTGTCTGGGTGTGTTTGCTGGTGTAGGGTGGGTCTGTCTGGGTGTGTATGCTGGTGTAGGGGTGGGTCTGTCTGGTGGGGTGTCGGTTTGCTGGTGTAGGGGTGGGTCTGTCTGGGTGTGTTTGCTGGTGTAGGGGTGGGTCTGTCTGGGTGTGTTTGCTGGTGTAGGGGTGGGTCTGTCTGGGTGTGTATGCTGGTGTAGGGGTGGGTCTGTCTGGGTGTGTATGCTGGTGTAGGGGTGGGTCTGTCTGGGTGTGTATGCTGGTGTAGGGTGGGGTCTGTCTGGGTGTGTTTGCTGGTGTAGGGGTGGGTCTGTCTGGGTGTGTATGCTGGTGTAGGGGTGGGTCTGTCTGGGTGTGTATGCTGGTGTAGGGGTGGGTCTGTCTGGGTGTGTATGCTGGTGTAGGGGTGGGTCTGTCTGGGTGTGTATGCTGGTGTAGGGGTGGGTCTGTCTGGGTGTGTATGCTGGTGTAGGGGTGGGTCTGTCTGGGTGTGTATGCTGGTGTAGGGGTGGGTCTGTCTGGGTGTGTATGCTGGTGTAGGGGTGGGTCTGTCTGGGTGTGTATGCTGGTGTAGGGGTGGGTCTGTCTGGGTGTGTATGCTGGTGTAGGGGTGGGTCTGTCTGGGTGTGTATGCTGGTGTAGGGGTGGGTCTGTCTGGGTGTGTTTGCTGGTGTAGGGGTGGGTCTGTCTGGGTGTGTATGCTGGTGTAGGGGTGGGTCTGTCTGGGTGTGTATGCTGGTGTAGGGGTGGGTCTGTCTGGGTGTGTATGCTGGGTGTAGGGGTGGGGTCTGTCTGGGTGTGTATGCTGGTGTAGGGGTGGTCTGTCTGGGTGTGTATGCTGGTGTAGGGGTGGGTCTGTCTGGGTGTGTTTGCTGGTGTAGGGGTGGGTCTGTCTGGGTGTGTTTGCTGGTGTAGGGGTGGGTCTGTCTGGGTGTGTATGCTGGTGTAGGAGGTTGGTGTCTGAGTGTCTGGGTGTGTTTGCTGGTGTAGGGGTGGGTCTGTCTGGTGTGTAATGCTGTGTAGGGGTGGGTCTGTCTGGGTGTGTATGCTGGTGTAGGGTGGGTCTGTCTGGGTGTGTATGCTGGTGTAGGGGTGGTCTGTCTGGGTGTGTTTGCTGGTGTAGGGGTGGGTCTGTCTGGGTGTGTTTGCTGGTGTAGGGGTGGGTCTGTCTGGTGTGTTTGCTGGTGTAGGGGTGGGTCTTCTGGTGGTTTGCTCTGCTGTCCTCCTCAGTTTGCAGGTGGGCGCTGGTCCCTCCGGTCTTAAACCCTGCCAGCACTGGGCAGACGCACTGTATAAGATGAATATGAAATGACTGCAACAGCATGTGTTTGTGTACTTGTGTGTGTGTGTGTGTGTTTGTGTACCTGTGTGGTGTGTGTGTGTTTGTGAGTGTGTTGTTTGTGGGTGTATCTGTGTGTGTTGTGTGTGCATGTTTGGCAGGAAGTTAAAGGACCCCCCAGGGGG
>NW_027120522.1:0-23607 GCF_038355195.1 Osmerus mordax | reverse complement strand
ATGCTGTGTAGTGGGCGGGGCCTGATCTTGTCCATCAGAATGTAGGCGGTCCTCTCTGAGCTCTGCTTTACTCCCTCCAGAACACGACAGATCTCCTCCCCATAGAGGTTGTTGCCTGTGAAGGTGATGTTATAAAGCCTTGTTATAAGGTGTTGTTATAAAGCCTTGTTATAAGGTGTTGTTATAAAGCCTTGTTATAAGGTGTTGTTGAAAATCCTTGTAATAATGTGTAGTTATAAAGCCTTGTAATAAGGTGTTTTAAAGCCTTGCTATAATGTGTTATGAAGCCTTGTTATAAGATTTTGTTATAAAGCCTTGTTATAAGGTAATGTTATAAAGCCTTGTTATGAGGTGATGTTATAAAGCCTTGTTATAAGGTGTTGTTATAAAGCCTTGTTATAAGGTGTTGTTATAAAGCCTTGTTATAAGGTGTTGTTGAAAATCCTTGTAATAATGTGTAGTTATAAAGCCTTGTAATAAGGTGTTTTAAAGCCTTGCTATAATGTGTTATGAAGCCTTGTTATAAGATTTTGTTATAAAGCCTTGTTATAAGGTGTTGTTATAAAGCCTTGTAATAAAGCCTTGTTTTAAGGTGTTGTTGTAAAGCCTTGTAATGAAGCCTTGTTTCTAAGGTGTTGTTGTAAAGCCTTGTAATAAAGCCTTGTTTTAAGGTGTTGTTGTAAAGCCTTGTAATAAAGCCTTGTTATAAGGTGTTGTGTTGTTGTAAAGCCTTGTAATGAAGCCTTGTTTCTAAGGTGTTGTTGTAAAGCCTTGTAATAAAGCCTTGTTATAAGGTGTTGTTGTAAAGCCTTGTAATAAAGCCTTGTTATAAGGTGTTGTTGTAAAGCCTTGTAATAAAGCCTTGTTATAAGGCCGTTTTAAAGCCTTGTTAGGTGTTAGTATAAAGCCAAGTGAAGTGGAACAACCTAAATTCCCTCATGTATAACCCATTTAACTCTAATCATAGCGTTGTGATTTATTGGTTATCAACATGCATACACATCAAAGAACATGAATGTTATAAGAAACATTTATTATTGATATTTAAAACAAGCTTTTTAACATCGACAATCTACAGTAGTACATGATTTAGTCTTTATGTCTGTGTCAAACGTTGTGACTTCAACAAACCGCTTCTTCAGCCACTGATTGTAGAAAACAATCCTGGTGAAAGTCTGAAACAGCCGGCTGATCTGTTCTGGAGTCAGGTGGCTGAGCGGTTAGGGAATCGGGCTAGTAATCAGAAGGTTGCCGGTTTGCTTCCCTGTGCCAAGTCTGTGCCAAATGATGTTGTGTCCTTGGGCAAGGCACCCTACTTGCCTCGGGGAGAATGTCCCTGTACTTACCTTAAGTCGCTCTGGATAAGAGCGTCTGCTAAATGACAATGTAAAATGTATCCTGGTGACAGTCTGAAACAGCTGGCTACCCCGGAGAGGAGCTGCTGTTAGCTGCTACGAAAAATCGGAGACTAACTTCTTTACATAAACGTTCATACAAAGACAAAAAACGAGAAGATTCCTTCCAACATCTATGTAGAACAAATATTCTTCATGTTGTGATTCACGAGGAACAGAACAAAGGGTTAGTTTTTCTAGATTCTTCTAAGGAGTGATGAGGGCTTCCAGAACCATGTGTTGCGGCCGACTGTGCCTCCGGAGGTGCACTTCCACCTCCAGGCCTCCAGGTGGCGCTGCTCAGACCAGAAGGGGGTTGTCCAGCACAGCCACGCCGGCAGCCACGCCCCCGTCCGCGTGCTCTGAACTCTTGGTCCTCAGCAGGTGTCCCACACACTCATTCATGAGCATGTCTGATCCTTGCCTGTAGACGCACACACACACACAGGAAACATTGAGTTATGCAGTAAATATATATGCGTTTGTTGGAGAGTGTGTCCGTGCAGGTTTACCTGACGTAGGCTCCGAACATGCCAAGCTCGCTCAAACAGGTGCTGAGTCTAAGCTCCGCCCCTCTCCGCAGAAGGATGTTGTGTAGTGGGCGGGGCCTGATCTTGTCCATCAGAATGTAGGCGGTCCTCTCTGAGCTCTGCTTTACTCCCTCCAGAACACGACAGATCTCCTCCCCATAGAGGTTGTTGCCTGTGAAGGTGATGTTATAAAGCCTTGTTATAAGGTGTTGTTATAAAGCCTTGTTATAAGGTGATGTTATAAAGCCTTGTTATAAGGTGTTGTTATAAAGCCTTGTAAAAAGGTGTTGTTATAAAGCCTTGTTATAAGGTGTTGTTACAAAGCCTTGTTATAAGGTGTGGTAAAAACTTGTTATAAAGCCTTGTAATGAAGCCTTGTTATAAGGCAATGTCATAAAGCCTTGTTACAAGGCTTTATAACAACACCTTATAATGAAGCCTTGCTATAAGGCGCTGTTAAGAAGCCTTGTTATAAGGCGTTGTCATAAAGCCTTGTTATAAGGTGCTGTCATGAAGCCTTGTTATAAGGCGTTGTCATAAAGCCTTGTTATAAGGCGGTGTTATAAAGCCTTGTTATAAGGTGGTGTTATAAAGCCTTGTTATAAGGTGGTGTTATAAAGCCTTGTTATAAGGTGGTGTTATAAAGCCTTGTGCCATGGTCACAATGGTGTCTCACCCCCTCCTTCTCTCTGGGGCTTCAGGACAAACTGGTCAGGATTTGCCAGAGCCATCTCCACCGTCCGGTCCCCCTCCGCACCCTACCACACACAGAACAATGGATGGGACAAGAAATTAACACATCATTCTCCTATTGAACAAACGCTTCCATCTACGAGAATCTCTCTCATTCCTCGCTTTCGTTTTACTAAAATTACCATCATACACCAACAACAGTTTGTCATACTAAATTAAAAGAAAAACAATCAGCCAATGACTCGGCTGGTTGACCAACAGACGGTCGCTCAGCTCCACAGGGACCCACCGGGTCCAGGGTGTAGAGCCCAGCAAAGGTGGCCCGGACCTGGGCTGCGACTTGGGGCTCTCCTGGGAAGAAGCTCTCCAGAACCCCGGGGAGAGCCAGCTCCTGCTGCACCTTCTTGGTCCCGGCCAGGTGGGTGCTGATGTCTGGAACCTTCACCGCCTGCGAGCGCTCCATCAGCAGACGGGCGTCCCAGCTCTGTGGGTGGGGGCAGGGAGGAGAGAGAGGGTGGGGAAGGTTAGGAGGAGCGTGTGTGTGTGCGCGTGTGTGTGCGCGTGCGTGCGTACCTGTTCAGTGTAGTTCTGGGGCATGTATCCATTCCTAAAGTAGACCACAGCCACCTCTTTCCCGTCACTAAAGGAGTGGAGGAAACAGACCGTTCAGAACAGAACACAGATGTTTCAAAACCCCTCCTGAACAGCATTCAATCAGTAGCACAGCAGCCTCCAGCCTCACACTGGCAGCCTCCAGCCTCACACTGGCAGCCTCCAGCCTCACACTGGCAGCCTCCAGCCTCACACTAGTAGCCTCCAGCCTCACACTAGCAGCCTCCAGCCTCACCGTCAGCCTCCAGCCTCACACTAGTAGCCTCACACTAGCATGCTCCAGCCTCACACTAGCAGCCTCCAGCCTCACACAGGCAGCCTCCAGCCTCACACTAGCAGCCTCCAGCCTCACACAGGCAGCCTCCAGCCTCACAGTCAGCCTCCAGCCTCACAGTCAGCCTCCAGCCTCACACTAGTAGCCTACAGCCTCACACAGGCAGCCTCCAGCCTCACAGTCAGCCTCCAGCCTCACAGTCAGCCTCCAGCCTCACACTAGTAGCCTACAGCCTCACACAGGCAGCCTCACACAGGCAGCCTCCAGCCTCACACTAGCAGCCTCCAGCCTCACACTATTAGTCTCACACAGGCAGCCTCCAGCCTCACACTAGCAGCCTCCAGCCTCACACTATTAGTCTCACACAGGCAGCCTCCAGCCTCACACTAGCAGCCTCCGGTCCTGATCCAGAGAACCCGTTCTGCTCACGTCCTCAAACCTCCGCCGGATGACCGGAACTTTCCTGAGGAGGGCAGAAGGAGTCAGCACACAGCAGCAGCTTCCTGTCTCTGCTGAGATTATATCACGCACAACAGGAAGTGCTCACCTGCTCCACAGCTCGTTCTCCACGTATCGGTGGTCGTATATGTTCCTCTGGACGTCCTCCACCAAGAACATGACCACAGCCCTGCAGACACAACACAGGAAGTGACCTCACCTGTAGGAACTATCCCGTGTCTGGCAGGAAGTGACCTCACCTTTGGGAGCCGTAGAGTTCCCAGGCTTTAGCCAGCGCTGCGGCCAGGCCAGCTGACGGGTTGTTGTCAAGGATACGCCGGCTGTCCTCCAGCCGCCCGGCCACCCTCAGGACGTGTCTGAGGAGGTCCACAAAACACACGCTACGTTACCCAGGACAACCAGGCTGATTGTTCTAGGGAACAGTTTTCTAGAACAGAAGGACTAGGAGGAACAGGGGCTGTAGTTAAGCTGGATCAATAAGAACATCTTCATCTACTAACTCATGACTTTATTCACTGCACATTTGCTTATTTTTCATCCCTTCGTCCATTGAAATCATTCTCTCATCCATCCATCGCTGTGATGCAGGGCGTGGTGGGCCTGTGGCTCCAATCCTCACCTGTGGAGGGCGGGCGTGCGTGAGGCCAGCCCTCCGAAGCTGGCAGCGATGGTGTTGATCTCCACCTGCTTCAGAGCCACGCCCCCATCAGCACTCTGGTCCAGCATGTAGTCAGAACGGTTCAGCCCCACCACCACCGACTGGAGACAACATGACCTCACAAGTTAACCTGCCCTGCCTAGGGAACATGACCTCACAAGACCTCCCCTGAAGAACATGTGTTGGGTAGGTAGAACATGTGTTGGGTAAGTAGAACATGTGTTGGGTAGGTAGAACATGTGTTGGGTAGGTAGAACATGTGTTGGGTAAGTAGAACATGTGTTGGGTGGGTAGAACATGTGTTGGGTAGGTAGAACATGTGTTGGGTAAGTAGAACATGTGTTGGGTGGGTAGAACATGTGTTGGGTAAGTAGAACATGTGTTGGGTAGGTAGAACATGTGTTGGGTTGGTAGAACATGTGTTGGGTGGGTAGAACATGTGTTGGGTAAGTAGAACATGTGTTGGGTAGGTAGAACATGTGTTGGGTGGGTAGCGTACCTGGGCTGGGCCCTCCTGGAGGACGTGTCTGTAGATGCTGAACAGCCGGGCTGTGAAGTCGTCCACTGCGATGGTGCTGCAGGCACAAAGACATGCTGCTGAGGCGCATTCCATTTATCTCAGGGGGCAGCCCTTTCAAGGGAGGACGGTTACAGATCCTTGGTTTCCATGTACTGTGTGACCGTAACCAAGTGCTCTGTGCGTGTAGGTGTGGTAGGTGCGGAGGTGTGGTAGGTGCGTGTGGAGGTGTGGTAGGTGCGTGTGGAGGTGTGGTAGGTGCGGAGGTGTGTGTGGAGGTGTGGTAGGTGCGTGTGGAGGTGTGGTAGGTGCGGAGGTGTGTGTGGAGGTGTGGTAGTTGCAGAGGTGTGGTAGGTGCGTGTTGAGGTGTGTGTGGTAGGTGCGGAGGTGTGTGTGGAGGTGTGGTAGGTGCGGAGGTGTGTGTGGAGGTGTGGTAGGTGCGTGTGGAGGTGTGGTAGGTGCGGAGGTGCGTGTGGAGGTGTGGTAGGTGCGGAGGTACGTGTGGAGGTGTGGTAGGTGCGTGTGGAGGTGTGGTAGGTGCGTGTGGAGGTGTGGTAGGTGCGGAGGTGCGTGTGGAGGTGTGGTAGGTGCGGAGGTACGTGTGGAGGTGTGGTAGGTGCGTGTGGAGGTGTGGTAGGTGCGTGTGGAGGTGTGGTAGGTGCGTGTGGAGGTGTGGTAGGTGCGTGTGGAGGTGTGGTAGGTGCGGAGGTGTGGTAGTTGCAGAGGTGTGGTAGGTGCGTGTTGAGGTGTGGGTGGTAGGTGCGGAGGTGTGTGTGGAGGTGTTGTAAGTGCGGAGGTCAGGGTACCCGGACAGGGCCTGCTCCAGGAAGGCCTGGTTCTGGCTGATCCGGTCCACTAGGAGGTTGTAGTGTGTCTGGACCTCCACAGCCTGCTCAAACACCGCCCTGGGCACAGCGGAGGGGAACAGGGTGAACGGGGCGTACGACACCAGCTGTGAACATAGGAAACACACGGAGAGACTAACGCTCAGTAACCAAGCAACCAACACAGCTAAATCTGTAGTGTTAATTTGAGTTAAATTCCCAGTGTAAATTATTCCGAGTGAATGGGTGTTGATTTGTGTGTTATTTTAACACTCGCAGTGCTGAAAAGGCTCTGTGGGGGGCGTCATTTCAAGGAGTCAGGCGCATACACTCATTCTGAGTTACTTTCCACATCCGGTTTTTTCGCGCTCATTGACGAGAAGGACATTTGTCGTCACTGATTTACCGTGCCAGCTGCCAGTGAATTAGCGCGCCCAGAAGAAAACTGTGTGGGATTGGGATATTCAGTTTAAAAGGTAAGAACCACATTTATCAATTTATAAAGCTTGTTAGTCGTTATTTAAATCATGTTTGAACATTAAGTGGGGTGTGATGCAGTCGATATGTGGCAACGTGTGGATTTTAGCTACTGTACTTGCTAGCTTATAGTTAGCTAACGCTAGCTAGCTAGTTGCTAACGTAGCTATAAGTAACTTTTCTTAGCATAACGCTACATTTTTCCATAAGTTAATCAACTGTACGTTAACGTTAGAGGTCAAATATACGTGTTTTGTAATAAAAGTTCCTAACAGTATATTTATTAAGGTTCTATGAAGAGACCAGTCAGGGTTTTTTCTACACTAATTGAATATGTGGGGGTGGGGCCTCATCGTCGCCTTTTTTTAAATATGGGGACGGTTGGTGTGTGAGAACATTTCTGTCAGGAATACTCGGTTTAAAGGGTGAGAACCATATTTATCAAATGATAAAGAATGTCTTTACCTAACTGTCTAAGTTAATTTAGTACAGCAACTGTAAAACGGTAAAATGAGGTTAGCATGTTTTAATATAACGTTAAAACATGTGTTTAGAGCTAACGATGTTTAAGAAAATCTCTGGTCTAGTCAGTGTTTTACACTACCGTAGCTAACGTTTATGAAAGTCATTTAATGTGGCGTCGTCGTTGTAAGGTTCAAAATGCTTTGTGCACGTCAGCGTGCAGTGAAGCAGGCGGCTTTTTTTTAATGGTGGTGTTTGTGATGATGGCCTGCACAAGGCGTTTGGCGTCTTCCCTCTGGCCATATTCGCTTCGCGCCGTTTGCGTCCATGTTTAATTGCGCTGCTGTAGATTACTAGATTTTTTTCCTGCATATGATAAGCAATCTTCACTGTTGTTGGTTTCCACTTAAATATAAGCTAACATCTCATTGCCTGTTGTTTTTTCTTCTTCACTAGGTGCAGTTTCAGGATGTACCATGTTGCTCAAGGTGAAATACCGTAGTATCAAGAAGTACATCAAATTGCACTCAGGCTTCACCTATTCAGAATTCATCAGGGAAGGTAAATAGCTATCCTTTAAAGGCCCAACAAAATATGTAGCCTCTTTAGTAACAAATCACAGCACAAGATTCTCTGTGGCTGAACAATTTAAATATTTTTGGCTGTATTTAACAGTTTATTAAAATGTATCAAATTTTTGTTTAATTTTAGGTCTTTACTTTTAATGACAGTACATAGTGGAATCATCAACATTAGTAGTACATGGCAGTATACGTTTTGCTGCAGATTCTTTTTGTTTAACATTTACAAGATAAGGAAATACAAAGTTAAGCAGGATGATATACAATTTGCTCAAGTTGACTTTATCTGGTTACATTCCCTCTTTTATAGTCAAACAACTGACTCAGACAACTGAGCTGTGCCGACTTCTAAAAGCTGCTGAGAAACTCACAGAGAACGATGAAACGGGTAAGCTACACAGCATGCATGGTTCATATTACAAATTAGTTAGCTAGTTTTATCTTTTCCTATTAGACATTAATGTCTTTTTTTTTCTCTCCTGATAGACTGGGACAGTGACATCGCTTCCATGCTGCTGCTTCTTAATCTCTTGCCACCCACAGCTGGACGGAAGAGGACCAAAATAAGTCCAAGTGATGCAGTGGACAAAGTGGTGCACTTTCATAAGGTACATTATATGCCAAAATTCCACAAGACAATTTTTTAGTTTTATGCACTTGCTTGCTTTTCCTGTCCATATGTTGCTTTTAAGTGCGTTCCTTCCAAATAAATGGGTATTACAGGCCAGTGTGTCCCAATTATTTGGGAGGAATGTTTTTCCAGTGAAGCAAATTATCTCAAATCACAGGGGCAGTATACACAGTGTATTACATTAACATGGACCAGCAAATACCAGATTCACTTGAAGGTGTACACATTTACAATATATATTTTTTCTTGTAGTCATGCTGCAGCATCAATGAATATCTTCAGGAAAGAGAGGGTAAACAACCATACATCCTTGCCATTGGCCGAACCCAGAAGGCAGTTGATACCTTCTACATCGTCGTTGACAAACAGCTCATCCTCTGCCAAGCCACCAGCTCATTGGGTGCTTTTGATGAACTGTTTAAATCCCACTACATCTTCAACTTGTCTTATGATGAGTCCCTGGTCCATTTCTACACTTTTCTTCACCTTTGAAAACATTTAATGTGGACAATGATGAAAATGGTGAAATGTTCACCCAAGCCCTGCCCGCTGTAGCAAAAGACATCTTCTCTACTAACTGGGTAAGGATCAGTGGGGTCGAGTACAGAGCCGGGTTAGTCATTTGCAGTGGCACGGAACACGAAATACCTTTGTTTTGCAGAATTAAAAAAATACTTTTAGTTAACAGTGTGATCTACTTCATGGTGAACAAGCTTATGGTTGACCATTTCAGTGAGCACTTTCATGCCGACAATGTGTTTGAAAGTGATGAAAAAGATGTGGTGAAAGCACTGTATTCAAATTTATAAGCCTTTTGACTTACAAAGTGCTTATGGTGGTGATGATAGCCTTTATATTGTACCATTATTTTCTCTGTAAATGTGCATAGACTTAAGTTGTATGGTGCTTGGATATTGTTGTCTTCATTTAAAAAGACAAATTCATTGTATGTTTATTTCTTCCTGTAGTGAAAAAAACATTTTCAGAACATTGAATGTAACAACTGTCATGAATACATTTTAAAGTGTTATAATAACACAATGATTTAAATGAACACTTTCAGAGTAAGGGAGTAACACGATTTAGAGTTAAAAATACACTTATTGTTGTGAAATAACACTGATTTAAATTAACACGTTAAGAGTTAAAAATACTGTTTAAAGTGTCATAAAATAGCACTGAATGTTAATTCCTAACACGAGTTTAGTGTAAAAAACTACTCTTAAATGTGTTAAGAAACAACACTGAGTGTTACATTTTTAACACTCTTATGGAGTTAAAATATGAACACTATCCAAAGTGTTAATTTAACTGAAGTGGTGAGGATTATATAAACTCAGAGAAAGTGTTAAATTTAACACTATGGGAGTTGAAATAACACTGACGTTTTTGCTGTGAATACTAAGACTACCATAAAATTACCCATGTCTGATTTGACAAGTCACTGGCTAAATCTCTTATCACCAACACGCCCTAGGGAATTTGGGAAGTTGTGGGGACATTTGGTTTGAAAAGATTCCACGCATGGCTGCACGGTAAAACAGACTGTCCCCAGAAGCGCGCTCTCATAACAGACACATTCCTGTCGTGTCTGAGCATCACTCACGCTCATCTGAACAGCGTGTTGTTGTAAATCAACTACTGGTCCTAAAGGTGTTACTGTTAGCAACATTACCCACTGGTAGAAGGAAGGAAATTAGACGCTAACAGACTGATATTTTTTTTTAAACAGTTTCATATTTTAAGGATGTTGTAGAATAAACAGGGCTAGCCATCCCTGCTGCTGTAGAGATAGACTACCCATGTTGCTTAATCGCTTCACGAATTGTTGCCAATTTATAATTGAGCGCATTAGCTGTTTTCATGGAAGACCACACAGCGTAGCCACATGACAGGCTAGAGATTAACCCTTGAAGTTTACCAATTAGTTTTAAACTAAAATCAATGAGGATAAAATTAACGTAAATGACCTCTGAAGAGTTCGGCGTCTCTTCGGTTCTCATCAGTACTCCATGGAGAAGAGCGGAATCCTTCGCAACATCGGCTAGGTCCTGAACAAGCGCTGTGTTCCTCAACACCGCCTCCGGTATCCCCTCCTGATGATCCGCCATCGTTGTCCACCTGCAACTTACCTGCGAAGTGATACGTTGGTTAGTCCGAATGTCTCTGAAGAGATAGAAACTAGATCTCGTGACTAACAACTGCATCAGTTAATTTTCTTAAACGATGGGTGGGGTGTTTTTGGTCTAACGATTGGATAACAATTAACATATTTTTCGAAACTTTCTCACCGCTCCGGTTATAATACTAGGCGACAGCAAAGCCTGAAAGCGAAATATTCGTACTCACGCTGACTGGTCAACTAGTAGGAAATGTGTACACAGTAGCAAGCTAACCGTGACAGAGCGTTTTAACAAACCTTTGGCACAGATTCCGACAGCTAGTCTATCCTATCTGTACGGCTAGATAGTTACCGCATGTAGGCTAACTGGCTCAATAGAGTACATAACAAACATAATTCGTAGCGCATTATTGGTTCTGAAGGAATCAAAATAACATTTTCCCGACAAACGCTTTTCTTACGTTGGTTGTTATAAAGATATGCACGAAAGCCCTCCACGGAACGTATAGCCTTTTGGCAGAGCAAGATATCTACACAGCTAAATAGAAGTTGAATGGAAAGTGTCTTCACTTTAACTATCGCATGGATTACACATTGCTAACTGGCCTATGCCCGGGGCTGTGTATTTGTACTCGTCACGAAATGCGATTGGTTACATGTATTTCGGTGAGCACAATAACCAATCGGTTTCAGTGCTGTCACCACGTATACCGGAAGCGGAAAACAGTCTGTTTGTAGTCCAAAGTTCATTCATTGTAGGTCTGAATCTAAAAACACTATCATGTGACCTGTAGTGCCATAGGGCCTAAGTAAGTCCACACATTATTTTTGTTGACATTCTAGCGAAGGTCAGGATGTTGCTGCGCGGTAACAACTTAAAGAGAATCTGCGTTTTATCGGGCCGTAATTTGACCCCAGACCTGCAGATGGCGGTAGAGAGCTATGGTGAGGCTTCTTCATGCCCCCCCTGCGTTGTGCTTCCTAAACACATGCAGACTAGTTTGTCCCTTAACTCGCTGGTCACGCAATATTGGGAGCCAGTCCTCAGATTAACTAATTTACCTACACCTCTGCTAAGTGTTGGTAAGACTACAATGTTTGTTTGTAAGTGTTAAGAGTCACACAGATGGCAGGACCACAGATGAGTCAACAGATCTCAAGAGAGCCTGTCTGTGTGTATGTTAATAATGTGTGCATGTGTGTCTAACGTATGAGTGTGTGTCTAGTGTGTGAGTGTGTGTCTAGTGTGTGTGTCTAATGTGTGTGTGTCGAGTGTGTGTGTCTAATGTATGTGTGTGTGTCGAGTGTGTGTATCTAATGTGTTTGTCGAGTGTGTGTGTCTAATGTGTGTGTGTGTGTGTCTAGGGTGTGTGTGTATCTAATGTGTGTGTGTCGAGTGTGTGTGTCTAATATATGTGCGTGTGTGTCTAATGTGTGTGTGTCGAGTGTGTGTATCTAGTGTGTGTGTGTCAAGTGTGTGTGTCTAGTGTGTGTGTGTCGAGTGTGTGTGTCTAATGTGTGTGTGTGTGTCTAGTGTGTGCGTGTAGTGTGTGTGTAGATGGCAGGGGGGCAGCTGTCCAGGGAAGAAGCGCTTCAGGTCCCAGGCTGCAGGCATGCCTGCCACATCCTGCTCTACGCCGACACCCACGCTCAGCTGTTTGGAAGCACCCCCATCAGACACATCATACTGGTGAGGGGGGGGGGGGGGGGGGGTGTCTGTGTGTGTGGGTCTGTGTGTGTGTCAGTGTGTGTGGGTCTGTGTGTGTGTCAGTGTGTGTGGGTCTGTGTGTGTGTCAGTGTGTGTGGGTCTGTGTGTGTGTGTCAGTGTGTGTGGGTCTGTGTGTGTGTGTGTGGGTCTGTGTGTGTGTCAGTGTGTGTGGGTCTGTGTGTGTGTCTGTGTGTGTGTCAGTGTGTGTGGGTCTGTGTGTGTGTCAGTGTGTGTGTGTCAGTGTGTGTGTCAGTGTGTGTGGGTCTGTGTGTGGGTCAGTGTGTGTGTGTCAGTGTGTCAGTGTGTGTGTCAGTGTGTGTGGGTCTGTGTGTGTGTGTCAGTGTGTGTGTGTCAGTGTGTGTGTGTCTGTGTAACCGTGTCTCTGTCTCTCTGTAGATGCAGATGCGTTTTGATGGTCTGCTGGGTTTTCCAGGCGGGTAAGTTGGTGCACCTGTACCAGCCCGTTAAACATGCACATTTAGGATCCATTTGAATCGTTGGATTGTTTTAAAAGCCCTAATAAATCAAAATACTTGTACTGGTGGAAATTGCAAGTAAACAATTCTCAAAATTGTGTAGAATTGTCAAGATTCATGCTTCCTGATAGCTTTTATTATTTATTCGATAAAACATTTATATAATATTCACAGATTTGTTAATCCCTCAGAAGAAGGTCTGGAGGCTGGGCTAAGCAGGGAATTGTGGGAGGAGCTAGGAGTGGAACTTCCTGTGTCTGTCAAAGATCACATGACCTCCTGCCACGCCCCCTCTTCCAACTCCTCCCACCTCATCACTCACTTCTATGCCCAGAAGATGGGCGAGGCTCAGATCAGGGATGTAGAGAGAGCGGCTGCTACCACGGCAACAGACCACGGCCAGGAGGTACCATGTGTGTGTGCTTCCCTTCTCTTTCACATTGATTTATGGCCACGGTACACCTCCCCCCATGTCTCTCTCTCGTCAATCTGTCACTTTCTTCCCTTCTCACTCCCTGTGTATCTCTCCCTCCCTCTCCCTCCCTCTCCCCCCACCCTCCCTCCCTCTCCCCCCTCCCTCCCTCCCTCTCCCCCCCCCCACCCTCCCTCCCTCTCCCCCCCACCCTCCCTCCCTCTACCTCCCTCTCCCCCCACCCTCCCTCTCCCCCCTCCCTCCCTCCCTCCCTCTCCCCCCCCCACCCTCCCTCCATCTCCCCACACCCTCCCTCCCTTCCTCTCCCCCCCCACCCTCCCTCCCTCTCCCCACCTCCCTCCCTCCCTCTCCCCCCACCCTCCCTCTCTCCCCACCTCCCTCCCTCCCTCTCCCCCCTCCCTCCCTCCCCCTCCCCCCTAGGTGATGGGGATGGTCAGAGTCCCCCTCTACACGCTGAAGGGAGGAGGAGGTCTTCCCTCCTTCCTGTCACACTCGTTTGTGGGGAACTCTCGCTCCCAGCTGCTGGAGGCTGTGCTGCGTCTCGGTCTTGTTGGGCCGGAGGATCTGAGCTCGGCGCTCGCTCTCTCTCTCTCCGTACACACACACTCTCTTTCCATACACACACACTCCTCCGAGCACCTGCAGTCTGCCCTCAGCCTGCCAGAGTAGGGGAGGAAGCAGTCCTGATTCTCACACTCACACACACAGTCACTCACACACACAGTCACTCACACACACAGTCACTCACACACACAGTCACTCACACACACACACACTCACACACACACTCTCTCACACACACACACACACTCACACACTCACACACACACTCTCTCACACACACACCCACTCACACAAACAATCTGTCACACACACACACACAAGCACACATAGGTTTGCATGTAGGCATGCGCACACACACACACACACGTGACTCATCTTGGTCAGAGCTCCCTCCAGTGAATCTGGTTTCTGGAAGATGTTGTTGTGGAGATGAAATAAAGGATATTTGGTTTGAACATGCAACTCTCCTGATGTGCCCCACTGACACGAGACATGGTCAGAAGGAAGCTTCCTCACTATCACCTCCTCCTCACCTCCTCAATGATAATATCACCTCACCACTAATATCACCTCCTCAAGGATAATATCACCTCCTCCTCTCCTCCTCAATGATAATATCACCTCACCACTAATATCACCTCCTGAAGGATAATATCACCTCCTCCTCTCCTCCTTAATGATAATATCACCTCACCACTAATATCACCTCCTGAAGGATAATATCACCTCCTCCTCTCCTCCTTAATGATAATATCACCTCACCACTAATATCACCTCCTGAAGGATAATATCACCTCCTCCTCACCTCCTTAATGATAATATCACCTCACCACTAATATCACCCCCTCAAGGATAATATCACCTCACCACTAATATCACCTCCTCAAGGATAATATCACCTCACCACTAATATCACCTCCTGAAGGATAATATCACCTCCTCCTCTCCTCCTTAATGATAATATCACCTCACCACTAATATCACCTCCTGAAGGATAATATCACCTCACCACTAATATCACCTCCTCAAGGATAATATCACCTCACCACTAATATCACCTCCTCAATGATATCAGTTCACTGCTAATATCACCTGACTGCTAATGTGTGGGGCGGTGTATGGGAGGGGGGGTGTTAACATACAGCAGACAGCGCTTCATTCACACGTCTAGTTTCAGGTGAAATTCTCTTCTGTGGTACCAGTTGAAACACACACACACATTCATATTCACATGCATGTTCACACACACATTCACATGCACGTTCACACACACTGATCAAGGTAAAAAAGCTTGTTTTTCTCAGGTCTCACACCACATCCGCACCAACACCCCCGACAGGAAACAGAGGAGACTGCGAGCACGACTGGATGTGTGTGTGAGAGAGAGAGTGTGTGTGTGTGAGAGAGAGAGTGTGTTTGCATGCTTGCATGTGTTTTCCTCCGTGCATGTAAATGGTCACATCACCGTGTGCGTGTGCGCGTGGTTGTCTATCAGCCGACGGTGTTGTTGGGTGAAATAATACAAGGTCATCGGAAAAAACATGGCGTGGCGAGAGTGAGAGCGACAGTGTGGTGAAGAGAGGGAGGAAGGGAGAGAAAGAGAAGGATGCTGAGGGAGAAAGAGAGTGTATTCATAGCTGCAGAGGTATTTATAGCAGGGCTGGAGAGGAGAGGAGAGAGGGGGTGTGGCTTAGGTTGTGACATTTTCTCTGCTTCAGTAGAGTGGAGAAGAGAGAGAGAGGAGAGAGAGCTGTGTGTGAAAGAGAGGGAGAAAGAGGGAGGGTTGTTTTTGAGAGTGTGTCTGTGAAAGCAGGAAGGCTAGAAGGAGGGAGGGAGGGAGGGAAAGAGGGAGGAGGAAAGAGAGTGAGCTGAGAGAAATCTGTCAGATTCAAACAGTGTTCACTCTGTGTAATATAGAGAGAGAGAGAGGGAAGGAAGGAGGGGAGGGGAGCAGAAGAGAACAGAAAGACCAGAGGACCAGAGAGAGAGAGAGAGAGGTATGGTTGTCGTTTTGTTTACGGACATGACATTTGTGTCCGTGTCATTCGTGTGTGTGTGAATGTCTGCTGTCTGCACACGTGAGTGTGTTAGTGTGTGTGTTAGTGTGTGTGTTAGTGTGTGTGTTAGTGTGTGTGTTAGTGTGTGTGTGATTGTGCCTCTGTCCGTGTCAGTGTGTGTCAAATTGAACCAAGAATGCATGCCTGTGGAGAGTGCATGTTGGACTAAGATATCAGGGGTGTTTGTAAATGGTCCAAGGCATGATGGATGGAAGCAACTGGATGGATCAATTATGTAATATTTGTGTAACATTTATATTCTCTTGCCTGTGTGTGTGAGAGAGAATGAGAGAGTGATAGAAAGACAGACGTACATTTTAAAAACCTGCATATTCTTTCTGTATCTGTTATTTCTCTGTGTGATACAGTGTGTGTTACAGTGTTTGTTACAGTGTTTGTTACAGTGTGTGTTACAGTGTGTGCCGGTGTGATCGTTGTCTTAGTTTGTCCATTTCAAGGTGTAGCAGTCATCAAGCATCAGCAGACAGTCAAGTCTCCATTCCTCATTTAGATTCTCTTGTTTACATGCCAGAGTAACTCTAGTGTGCAATCTGTGCTCGCAATAGCAACTTGGTAAGATAGCATCGTAGCATGCTAATGTTGTCCTAGTGTCCTTCTGGCTATGATCAAACCTAGGGACCAGCGAGCTAGTTCAGCTAGTTAGCATGGCTGGCATTCATTCAGATGGGTTTGTTAGCTGCGTAGCATATTTGGCATCATGTGACGCGTTGAGTCACTTCAGACACAGATTTGCTCTTTCTCTCTCTTCCGCTCTCTCTTTCTCTCAATCCCCTTTGCACCCCACTTCATTCGTCTCTCTCTCTCTACCTCTCTTTCTGTTCCTCTCTCTGTCCGTCTCTCTCTCTGTCAGGGCTCTTAGTCCACCTGGCCCTCTGTAGCACCTGCACCTCATGACCCCAGACAAGGGCCAGGGCAACCTCCTCTCCAGCCACACACCCAGAATCTGTCATATACAGAGCAGGGTCAGGGGTCATCTACAGAACCTGTTATCAACAGAACCTGTCATCTACAGAGCAGGGTCAGGGGTCATCTACAGAACCTGTTATCAACAGAACCTGTCATCTACAGAGCAGGGTCAGGGGTCATCTACAGAACCTGTCATCTACAGAACCTGTTATCAACAGAACCTGTCATCTACAGAGCAGGGTCAGGGGTCATCTACAGAACCTGTCATCTACAGAACCCTCATGTTATGAATAGAGCTCTAATGTTGTGTATGGAACCTTCATGTTTCTACTTGATGTTTTTTCTGCTCAGAGAAACAGGTTCTGTTTTGAACCTTACATGGTTCTGTTTGGAACCCTACATGGTTCTGTTGATCTTTAAAGCGTCTCGTTTAGAGGGTTCCTCTGTGGTTCTACAGGGGTCTATGTAGCCTGCTGTAGTTTTCAGACAGTTGGGAGTTTGAACACGGAAACTTGTTGTGTAACAAACACAGGATGTGGGAGAGAGAATCACAGTGTGTCTGCCCAACTTATATTTAAGAGTTTGTGTGTGTGCGTGCGTGTTTGTGCATGTATGTGTGTATGTATGTGTGTATGTGTGTGTGCATGTGTGTGTGCATGTGTGTGTGCATGTGTGTGTGCTTGTCAGCTCACAGTTGGGTCTCATTCCGTATCTTTTCTGATATGAAGTGGCATAGATAGTTTCTCAGACCAATGAGGAACATGGTCTTTATAAGTACACAGCAACAGTAGTGTAATGTGTGTGTGTTTCATTAGTGATATTACTCATTACATCCTGCCCCCCCTCTCTCCCTCCTTCTCTCCCCCCTCCCTCCCTCCCTCCCTCTCTCTCTCTCTCTCTCTCTCTCTCTCTCTCTCAAGTTCATCTATATAGATTCACTCGAAGGACCCAATGGATAAACAGTCATAACAAAATCAGTCACCACAGCGACAACACAACCAGTCACCACAGCGACAACACAACCAGTCACCACAGCGACAACACAACCAGTCACCACAGCGACAACACAACCAGTCACCACAATAGAAACGTAGCAGAAAGGCAGACAGGGTTAATGCAGGTGTAGCTGTAGCAGCATCACACTAGGTTGGGGTCACAGGTCACAGGGGGTATATTTATTAAGCCAGGGTCAGAGGTCCAAGTTCAAAGATGATGACATCACACGGCAAGCTGAGGAGGGAGAAGGGCGCAGAGTACGACTCCCAGGTCAAAGGTCAGGATGTTTTACTGACATGTGTGAGTGGTTGTGTGTGGATGTATGTATGTGTGTGTGTGTGTGTGTGTAAGTCCGAATGTGAGTGTGTGCGTGTGTGTGAGCGTGTGTGCGTGTGTGGTGTTATGGGGTTGCTTCTCTTTACTCTACAATGTGGATGATATTTATAGCCAGTATTAGTGATGCTGTCTACTCATATTGAGTCAGCCTTGGGCTGTGTGGGCTAGAGAGAGAGGGAGAGGGAGGGATATGAAGAGGGTAACAGAGAGAGGGATGGAGAGAGGGATATGAAGAGGGTAACAGAGACAGGGAGAGGGATCAAGCGGAGTGTGCAGATCTGAGACACAAAGAGAGACTTAAGTTTTATATAATACTAAACTGTGCCTTACTCTGCGTGTGTGTGTGTCAGACCTGCGGGTCCAGCTGATGGAGCAGATGAAGGTTCTAGAAGGTCAGGTTGAGGTCAAACAGCAGCAGCTGTCCGACCTCTCCGAGTTCCTGCGTCGTCGTGGCGACATCGAGGCCGAGTATGCACGTGCCCTCGACAAACTCACAGAGAGATTCACACACAAGACCAAGAGGTAAGCGTGTGTGCAAGTGTGTGTATGGGGATAGGTGGGTCTGACCACTAATGCAAATATGTAATTCCCCCCCCCCCTCCCTCCAGGAAGGAGCAGTGGGGGCAGTCGGTGTGTCAGGTGTGGTCAGTGCTGCTGACTCAGACGCGTCAGGAGAGCAGAGAACACGCAGCGCTGAGCGACTCCTGCTGCTACACCCTCACCCAGCGCCTGGCACACACCGCCGAAGACACACACCGCCTGGCCAAGCGGGTACACACAGAGAGCGAGAGCGAGAGCGAGAGCGAGAGCGAGAGCGAGAGCGAGAGCGAGAGAGAGAGAGAGAGAGAGACTGATAGACTGATAGACTGATGGACGTTTTGTCTCCAGAGCAGGGAGATTGGAGTCCAGATGCAAGATGAGCTGCTGAAGGTGACCAGTGAACTGCAGACGGTACGTGTGGGGGTGTGTGTGTGTGTGGGTGTCATAATGATGAAGATGATAATGTTGATGATAGTGATGATGATAATGTTCTGATGAAGGCTCTGAAGACGTACAACCAGTACCACACAGACAGCCTATCAGCTGAGGGGAAGCTGAAAGAGGCCGAGCGATTGGAGGAGAGACAGACTGGCAAATCAGACCTTGGTCTTGGCCAATCAGGAGGCCAGAGGCGTAGTTCTGTTAAGAAGATGGAGCGGCTGATGGAGAAGGTGATTGGAGTTTTTTTTTGTGTGTGTGTCTCTGCTGAGGCAGATGGAAAGAGAGGAAGTGTGATAATTCTGTGGCACAGGAAGTCTTTAACATCTTCTTACCAACCTGAGTTTCCTGTGTCTGCCTTGGCAAGCATTTATGCCTCTGTGTATGTGTGTATATGTGTGTGTGCGTGTGTATGTGTGTGTGCAGAGACATGGCAGGGTGCAGGAGACCCAGCTGAAGTGCACCAAGGCGCGGAACGACTACCTCCTGAACCTGGCAGCAGCCAACGCTGCCATGAACAAGTACTATCTTCAGGACATCAGCGCTCTCATCGACGTGAGAACACACACCTGAACACACACACCTGCACAGACACCCACTCTCACACCTGAACACACACACCTGCACAGACACCCGCTCTCACACCTGAACACACACACCTGCACAGACACCCGCTCTCACACCTGAACGCACACACCTGCACAGACACCCGCTCTCACACCTGAACACACACACCTGCACCCGCTCTCACACCTGAACACACCCCTCCCTCTCCCTCTCTCAGTGCTGTGACTTGGGGTTCCATCTCTCGGTGGAGCGGGTGATGAGGAGCTACTTGGCGGGCAGGGGGCGTGTCCAGCGGGTGGAGGAGGCGGGGCTTCAGCAGCTGGAGGCGGCGGTCTCTGCGCTGGACCAGGGCGGAGACAGAGATGCGTTGCTACAGCAACACGACACTGCATTCTGTTTACCCTTTAAGTTCAACTATCACCCACACGAAGGAGACCAGGTGAGGACCCTGACCTTTACTGACCCCTCACCCCAGTGTGGATCTGGACCCCACAAAGGAGACCACATCAATCCCCAACACAGTCAGGAAACCAAACCAAGGTGTGTGTATATAGCCTGTGTGTGTGTGTGCTTCAGGTGTGTGAGGTCAGTGCAGAGAGCCAGGTGAGGTATGAACTGGAAACCAGGTTCCAGCAGCTTCAATCACGTCTTGCCTCCGTCACCTTGGAAACAGAGGAGGTGAGTTGACCCCCCCTACTGATTGGTTAATGGACCTGTCAATCATCATTCTGTTTCTGTATACCATGCATTGTCTCCTAGCAACGCTGTGATTGTACCTTCCAGGTTAGCAAGACTCTCAAAGCCACACTCAACTCCCTATTGGACAGTATGGGTGAGAGTGACGCAAACCCCGCCCCTGACCTAGCAAGCAGCTTATCACACGAGCCTTCTGGGGCCAGCTCCACCCAGAAACTCACCACGGCCAAGCGACGAGCCAATCAGCAGGAGACAGAGATCTTCTACTTCACGGTACGGGCAGGACCCAGACACACACACACGGACTGTGGTGTGTGTGGTGGTGTGTGGGTGGTGTGTGTGTGTGTGTGTGTGTGGTGTGTGTGTGTGGTGTGGTGTGTGTGTGTGTGGTGTGTGTCGCTCTGGATAAGAGCATCTGCTAAATGACTAAATGTGTGTGGTGTGTGTGTGTGTGGTGTGTGTGGTGTGTGTGGTGGGTGTGGTGTGTGTATGGTTAACATGATCCTCTGTCTGTTCGTCAGAAAGTGAAGGAGTTCTTCACCAGCAGCTCTCTGTCCTCCAAGCTTCAGGCCAAACACGACCTTCTACAAGAGGCTATACAGAAAGGTACCCTAACTACCCCTTAACCACCCCTTCTCTAACTACCCCTCTCTAACCACCCCTTCTCTAACTACCCCTCTCTAACCACCCCTTCTCTAACTACCCCTCTCTAACCACCCCTTCTCTAACCACCCCTTCTCTAACTACCCCTCTCTAACCACCCCTTCTCTAACTACCCCTCTCTAACCACCCCTTCTCTAACTACCCCTCTCTAACCACCCCTTCTCTAACTACCCCTCTCTAACCAACCCTTCTCTAACTACCCCTCTCTCTTTTTGTTGCAGCTGAAGCTGTGGATAGTGACCCTTCCAGGTAACCATGACGACTACAGTCCTGAGAGAGGGAGGGAGGGAGGGAGAGAGGGAGGGAGAGAGGGAGGGAGGGAGGCAGAGAGAGGAGGAAGGAGGAGAGGTGGAGGGGATGAAGACACGGAGAGTGATAGTCCTTGTGTAACTCAGCAATAACAATGTTGGAGTATGTGTTTGTAAGCCATTGCATGTGTGTGTGTGCATATATTGTGTGTGTGCATGTGTGTGTGTTTGCATGCATATTTTGTGTGTGTGTGTGTGGGTGTGTGCATGCATGCTGTGTGTGTGTGCATGCATGCTGTTTGTGTTTCCCAGAGTGCTGTGTGCTCGCTCAGTCAGACAGAGGAAGGCCAGACCTTGTTCCCAGTTCAGCCACACTCTCTTCACAGCCCACATGCTGTCCTATATACAGGTAACACACACACACTGAAAAACTTACACACATACACTGTATATACACACACACACACATACTCACAACCGTATACTCTCTCAGACACAATCGCATGTGTACACACAAACACTTCTGTTTAGTTATTGCTGTGTTACTCCAGTGCTGCATGTATTGCTAAACTTGCTTGCCCTCTCTCTATCTCTCTCTCTCTTCCTCTCCCTCTCTCTCTCTTCCTCTCTTCCTCTCCCTCTCTCTCTCTTCCTCTCTTCCTCTCTTCCTCTCCCTCTGTCTCTCTTCCTCTCTCTTCCTCTCTCTCTCTCTTCCTCTCTCTCTCCTTCTATCTTTAGTCCCTGACAGAGGTCAAGTCTCATCCTTCTCTCTCTTTACAAGTTTTTCAGTTTGTTTTTCTGATTGATCATCCTTCTTTTATCCTTTCTGCCTCTCTCTCTACCTCTGTCTCTCTGCCTATGCCTCTCTCTCTCTGCCTCTGCCTCTCTGCCTCTGTCTCTCTGCCTGTATGTGCAGCAGAAGGAGGAAGATGTCTCGGACGCAGGTAGATGTTGGGAATAAAGCTTGCATGACACATGCTCAGGATAAACAATTACTCCTCTCTCTCTTTCTCACTCTACCATCGCTCTCGCCCTCTCTTCCTCTCTCTCAGAGTACTGGTCAGCAGATCCCTGTGGTGGTTGAGAGCTGTATCAGGTTCATAAACCTCCACGGTGAGCCACCTCACCTTTGACCTCTAACTTGAGGTACCCTTCCACATGCACCACACCACCCTGTGCAGGATAGTAATCTCCCAGTCCCTCCCTCTCTTTGTCCCCCTTTCCTTTTCCTCCCCCTCCTCTCTCTCCCCTCCCCTCCCTCCCCTCCTCTCTCTCCCTCCTCTCCCTCCCCTCCCTTCCTCTCCCTCCCCTCCTCTCCCTCCTCTCCCTCTCCTCCCCTCCTCTCCCTCCCCTCCCCTCCTCTCTCTCCCTCCTCTCTCTCCCCTCCCCTCCTCTCTCTCCCTCCTCTCCCTCCCCTCCCTTCCTCTCTCTCTCCCTCCCCCCCTCTCCTCCCCTCCTCTCCCTCCCCTCCTCTCCCTCCTCTCCCCCCTCTCCTCCCCTCCTCTCCCTCCCCTCCTGTCCCTCCTCTCCTCCCCCCCCTCTCCTCCCCTCCTCTCCCTCCCTTCCTCTCTCTCTCCCTCCCCCCCCTCTCCTCCCCTCCTCTCCCTCCCCTCCTCTCCCTCCTCTCCCCTCCCCTCCTCTCCCTCCTCTCCCCTCCCTCTCCTCCCCTCCTCTCCCTCCCCTCCTGTCCCTCCTCTCCCTCCCCTCCTCTCCCTCCTGTCTCTCTCTCTCCCTCCCCTCCTCTCCCTCCCCTCCCTTCCTTTCTCTCTCCCTCCCCTCCTGTCCCTCCTGTCCCTCCCCTCCTCTCCCTTCTCTCCCCCCCCTCTCCTCCCCTCCTCTACCTCCCCTCCTCTCCCTCCCCTCCCTTCTTTTCTCTCTCCCTCCCCTCCTCTCCTCTCCCTCCCCTCCCCTCCTCTCCCTCCCTCCCTCCCCTCCCTTCCTCTCTCTCTCCCTCCCCTCCTGTCCCCCTCCCAGGTCTCCATCATGAGGGGATATTCAGGGTTCCGGGTTCTCAGAGAGAGGTCAACCACATCAGAGATGCATTTGAGCGAGGTACTGTACACACACACATACACCTGACTCCCTCACACATACACACACCACACCCTTCGCACACACACACACCCCCTTCACAAACAATCCCCCCACCCTTCCCCGCTGACCTGTGGTGACCCTGTGGTGACCCGTGGTGACCCGTGGTGACCCGTGGTGACCCGTGGTGACCCGTGGTGACCCGTGGTGACCTGTGGTGACCCGTGGTGACCTGTGGTGACCCTGCAGGAGAGGACCCGCTGGACAGTGAGTGTGATCTGGACTCAGTGGCCGGAGTTTTGAAGCTCTACTTCCGAGGCCTGGAGCCCCCTCTCTTCCCCTATGACAGCTACTGCCCCCTGCTGGAGTGTGTCCGTAAGACCACCATATTTTCTCTCTCTCTCTGTGTGTGTGTGCGTGTGTATGTGTGGGGTGGGGATGGTTGTCTATGTGTGTGTATGTGTGTGTGCGCCTGTCAGGACACACCTGGTTCCTCCAATCAGAGCTGGAGGAGGTGTTTGACCCTTGTGTTTGGTCCAATCAGAGCTGGAGAGCGTGTCTGAGAAGGCGTCCCAGATCAGGGCGGTGGTCTCCTCCTTCCCCCGGACGCTCCTGGTCGTCATGAGATACCTGTTCGCCTTCCTCAACCAGTACGTCTCCTCTGCACCTCCTCTGCACCTCCTCTGCACCTCC
>NW_027120521.1:0-23739 GCF_038355195.1 Osmerus mordax | reverse complement strand
GCTTTTGGCTGGTAGTATCACAGATCCCAGATGCACTGTAAGTAAGTAAGTAAGACTTTATTTATATAGCACATTTCATACAAGAATTGTAGCTCAAGGTGCTTTACATAAAATCAATAAAAACAATAATACAAGTGATAAATAATTCTAACAATAATAAAAATCCCAATAAGATCTCTGTTCAAGAGAGAAAACATCTTTAAAAAGTAGGAAAACCCTTTTGAGATAAAATTACTTAAATGCTTCGGTAAAAAGGTAGGTTTTAAGCTGTCTTTTAAAAATTTCTAGAGTGTTAGCTTCCCTAATATTTATGGGTAATTTGTTCCATAGTTTTGGGGCGTAATTGACAAAGGCCGAATCACCAATCTTCTTATGACTGCTTCTGGTGACCTCTAATAGGCCTGCATTTGATGATCGCAGTGTTCTAGCTGGTGTGTAGTTTATAAAGGAGTTAGCAATGTAGCTAGGTCCTTGTCCGTGTAGAGCTTTGTATGTGAGGAAAAGGACCTTAAAGTCAATTCTGAAGGTAACAGGGAGCCAGTGTAAAGTAGCTAGGACAGGACTAATGTGTTCTCTCCTTTTAGTTTTGGTTAATAATCTAGCTGCAGAATTTTGAATGAGCTGTAGTCTTTCAGTGGTTTTCTTGGGAAGACCAGTGAAAAGTGCGTTACAGTAGTCCAGCCGGCTGGATATAAAAGCATGAATTAACTTCTCTGCATCATTTTGGTTTATGAATGGTCGTACCTTTGCTATATTCCTCAGGTGAAAGAAAGCTGTTTTGGTCACTTTATTAATGTGAGAGTTGAAATTCAAATCTGAGTCCAGGATTACGCCGAGACTCGTCACCTCTGGTTTGTGACTCACACTTACCCAACAAAAAGCTGCACAGCACAGCTGTGGGGAGGGTCAAGCTATCCCACGATGCCTCACTGAGGAAGTCAGAGGCAGCCAGCAGAAGAGTGGCGTTCTCCAGCAGCATGACCTAGGAGGGACAGAGGTCACAGCATTACGTACACAGAACAGGGACTGACACAGTGGATGAAGTCAGCGACTGCAGAGTCAGGAGACAACTGGGGGACACTGCTGTGTACGTGAATTGTAGGTCACAGAAAAATGCAGCAACAAACACAGAGGGGGAAAAAATGGGATAATGATGGACACAGAGACATTAATCACGCTAAAACAAGCTCTTGTGGGCCTTGTTCCAGCGGACCACAAACGCACCACATAGAATCCGGCCATGCGGAACCGCGAGGGTCCGTCTTTGACGTTGAGAAAGAGGAAGATGTGGACCAACCCCAGGGCACTGTTGAACAGACGCCAGCACCAAGGGCCTGTACAGATGTCTGGTTGCTGGGAGACCAGCCAGAAGGAGGCGGTGAGCCAGTGGAAGCCTGAAGGACAGATTAGAGATCTGAGTTACATCAGTTTGTGGGACATGAAGGAGAAGACAGCTGTCTCCTTGTAGAGTTAATTGTGATGAACATGCCACACACTGTTTTGTACTGCTGTGTTTATTTAATTTATTTATTGTTTGTGTTTATGGTACTGACCTGAGCAAAACAAATGTTCCTTTGTGGACAATAAAGAACATCTATTTATCTATGCCAAGAGAAGCTGCCTGGAAAAACCCATTGCCTCATTATCAGTGCCGGTCCTTCCTACAGGCGACATAGGTGGAGTCAGGTGGCTGAGCCGTTAGGGAATTGGGCTAGTAATCAGAAGGTTGCTGTTTCGATTCCTGGCCGTGCCAAATGACGTTGTGTCCTTGGGCAAGGCACTTCACCCTACTTGCCTCGGGGGGAATGTCCCTGTACTTACTGTAAGTCGCTCTGGATAAGTGCGTCTGCTAAATGACTAAATGTAAATGTAAATGACATAGGCAGCATAGGGCGGCATGAAAAAGGGGGCGGCTTCCCGAGTGCATACAATTTTCAAACGAGTGTGTCGAGACAAACCTTGCCTAGGGCGCCAAATGTGCTATGACCGGCACTGCTCATTAGACCCCTTTGACTAGGACTGTTGCTCAAATTCCAAAGATTTTTTACTTAATCCTCCCAAACTTGGCATAATTGGAAGCTCTCTCTCACCTGCCACGCCAAGGACCCACCAGTTGAAGACCCGGGCAAAGAACATGAGGCTGGCCACCCTGGCGCCGAGCATGCCGCCCCTCCACAGCAGCTGGCACAGCAGGGCGGCAGGGGGCATGGCCAGGTGGCCCGGTCGGATCAGACAGCACGCCCGGCTGTACAGCACCACGGCCCAGGACAGAGACAGAAGGCACAGGCCACAGCACATGGCCACTGAGGGGAGGAAGAAGAGAGAGACGGAGAGAGAGCGATAGATAGATAGAGGGATAGAAAGAGAGGGAGAGACAGAGCAGGAGAGAAAGAGAGAGAGTGGGAGAGACCATAGTAAGAAAACCCCTTTAAAGAGTATGGACCCAACCCTAGTCATATTTCCATTCTATTCTATTGAGTTCCATATGATCATATACAGTCCAAACTTTCTCCCACCCTCCCCAGCCTTACCTAGCGGCTGTCTTACCTGGAGACATGAAGCCAACATCTGTGGCCACCAGGATATACGTCTGTAGCAGGGTCTGCGGGAGGGTGAGCAAGAGCGCCTCCAACAAGCGGAGGGCAGAAACATCAGCCTGCTGCATCACTGCGGCGCCAAGTTCCCCAGCCGAGCCCTGCATGTACCACACTGACAACATACAGTCCCATAACCTGCCACAAGAGAGAGACAAACACCAGAAGACTGAGATATAAAGCTTTAAAGGGGTGATTGATTGCAAAACCGATTTTACCTTGTCATAGTTGAAAAATTATAATTGGTGTGTAAAATAGACATACAGTGAACCTCAAAGTCCATTTAAACCTCTTTCATATCAACATTTCACTTCTCACTACTATTTTGAAACTGCAACTTGCAAACGCTAGCTTTGAAACAGTGCAACTTGTGACGTCACAAGTTGCAGCATCAACTTTGTCATGCCCCAAAATTTACATTTACCCGCACTCTGGTTTTCTGGTCCAGGAACATAAACGGAGGTCGCATAGATCTCAGACACTTTTTTAGCTAGCTGCGCCTGCTCTGTACTTCCACAGGAATTACAAATAAGAACGTTAATACGTTTTCAAGATATTGAAAATGGAGCGCCGTAAATGCAGTGTTCCAGGCTGTATCGGGAATCCTGACACTTTTCACCATCTTCCCAAAGAACAAGACACTAGATGTTTATCTATGGGAATATCCCTATATATTAATGCTGATTTGCAAGGAATTCAAGAACAGCTATATAGCGAAAACACCTAGATTGTAGGCATGTAAACTAGTTTAGTTTGCTAACGCAAGAGCATAGGTAGAATGTGTGATGATTTAGCCTAGTTTATTGGCAATGGGGCTAACGTTATTTCATGTTCCTGACTGTGTTTCATTCAAATAAATAACCCGTGTTGTCATGTAAATCTACAATTCAAGATGCATGTTTGTCCAGATCTATTTTTCAGCAAGATAGCTAGAGCTAACTGAAGCTGCGTTGAATTACGATAGTTTGTTTGCTAAGCTGTAGTGCTAACGTTACCCACCTAAGGCGATCCTGTTTGCTTCGACAACAGAAGTGGAAACAACTAATGCAATAATTTCAAATTATATCTAGTCAATCTGTTGAAAACAGTGTTGTGTAGACACAATAGATTTATTTGTTCATTTTTATTTCAAGTCTCCACCTTCGTTGTTTCAGTGAGTGCTGTTGGCCGTGTTGCGTCTTTGCTCCGCAGCTTCACTCGTTGTAAACCAACCAATCATCGTGCAGCTTATCTATATATTCATGAGCTTACCATAAAAGGAGAAAACCTAGCGTTTTTTCCTGGGAAAATTTCACTGGATGTATCAGGGGGCATAGAACAGCACCCGGGCCATTTTCAGCCCAACCAATGTTACATACCCTATTTGGAGACCTTAAGGAACAGTGTGAAATACCCCCAAAAAACAGTCAATCACCCCTTTAACAACACATAAAGTCTGGCCGGTTGAGATCCATTCGGGTGTCACCTTTTGAAGATTCCCAAGTGCAGTATATGCATGACTGACAGGAAGCATGTCCTCTCATCACCGTCGTCGTGGTACCACTTCAAGCTTAGCAACTGGGCGGCGGTCCCTGGCAACAGCAGTCCGAGGGTGAGGCCTGCCCACTGCATGTCCTCGTTCCATAGGTAGAAGCCTATACAGTACATCACTGTGGTAACCCACACACATGCACAAACACACACACTTTCAGTATCCTCATATCTGAAAATTCTTTGCATCATTTGAAAAAAGTAGGCAATGGTGTGTTGTAGTAATTTCTAAAATAGGAAATACATTATTATTTTAATTGGATTTTGTATTTAAGAATTGACAACATTTATATGGTTTGTGGAGAACATTCACACGAGAGTAGCCTACACTAGCTATTGGACATACTGGTTCGTTTCCTTTGTCGTGATCCCTATTACCGACTCCATCAGTGGAGCCTTTGCGGTAGGGTATTTTTATCCTGTTGAAAGGCATCCGTGTCGAGGACAAAAGTGGCTTCACCCGCACCCATTCACCTCGTCTCTCGTGTCCTGCCCGTGTCATTGATCTGCTTACTCATGAATCTCACGAGCACCCCTGAACTCACTGCACGTCCGTTTCCAGGACAACGGCAGAGGGAATGGTGCCCCATCGAGCGCTGAATGACAGATGCTCAAGACAATGCTTGTGTAGACCATATGACAAACAGTTTTGGAGGACTGTTTAGAGTGTCATTTACATCCTAGCTACTTCTAATATCTACAGTAACAGTGTATGTCCACAATATATCACATAACCGTATTTGGCTCTGTGTCTGGGTCATTTGCAGGCAATATACATCAAAGTATGGCATAAGGGATGCACAAGGTTAGTACTAGAGTAGATGATAGAAGCGCACCACGATCTGTCACAGAAGCCAGTCTAGCTAGCTCGCCAAACCCGAAAGTAGATGCATTACAATCGGACACAAAAGCAATACTGTGCAATTCAGTGTTGGGTGGAATGAGTTAATGTAATGTCACTACGATAACGTTAGCTAGCCTAGCATTCATTCAGATCCACTTACGCGCGCTTCTTTCGGCAACGATAACCAGCGCCGACGCACCAAAGAGGATTGCCTGGCACCACGCTATCCAACACCCGGTCCGAGCTGCCGAGGGCATCGTACGGGCGAGCGGCCCAGCGGCTATCAAGATACGCTGATGTGTAAGTCAAATTCAACCGGGATCATTTTTATTGCCATCCTTGACCCTGGCAGATCCGTTAGCTACCTTCTTTTGGCTTCTGCCTGCCTCCTGTCAAAATATCTGACGTCACTGTACGGTTTTAAAGCGGTAGCGTTCCAGTTGAAAGTGTACTGTACTATCCTGATGGTCACCTTGGCTTTCGCATCATCGATTTCTTCATCACGATCCAAACTTTCCTGAATATCACTTCTGTTGTTTTAATGTTGTGTTGGCTATGTAATAATAAACTGGTTTTACCATAGCCCATAGTTTTGCAGGTACCTTTTGACAAAAATAGTATTTCTTTCTTGAACCTGTAGGAGGAATAAACCTGTTTAGGAATAAACTACAGCGTCCACATGTGTATGAAGAGAGAGGATAATGACATGGAAGGTACCGTGACCTAAAGACTTCTCACCCCAACTACTGTCTTTGGTCACAGCTTGGAATCTTATGTTGTTTCCTTTGTTCTGAAAGATGGAGGGATGAAAGGAGGGAGGATGAAGGAGTAGGATTGGAGGATTAGCCTTCCCTATTATTGAGAAGCCCTCCTCTTCGTTACATTGAAATTGTGTTGCCCATTGTTATGCAGCACTCTGTTCTATTGGTCTATGAGTGTATGTGTGTGTCTGTTTATGAAAAGGGGTGTATTACCCTCATAATTGTGTGTCATTCTATTCATTTGTTGGTGACACATTTCATGGAAGCCCCACACCACTATTGAATACATAGTTACGTGAGTATGAATGACATCCAAACTTTTTTCCCTGCACATCCTCAGGATAACGATTAATACAAATAACTCACATTGCTAAGTAGTCTTTATCAAAAGTGAATTTCCTAGAATGTTTTAATAATAATACTGTGTGTGGGTGTGTGCGTCCATGTGTGTGTGTTGACATTCCCCAAAAAGGTGAAAGCTCCCACAGTGCCAAATGCAGTCTGATACACAACCCTGGAGACCACAGGACAACGCAGTCTCACATCAGCACAAAAACATTATATTAACACATTCGCAAAGATAAATATAAAGTAAGGCGTGTAATTTTTTATGCACTAAAATCACATCTCTTCAGTTACTCCACATGGGAATTAAATACAAATAGATATTAGGAAACTTAGTAAACCCTGTTCAAAATATTGGACCTCCCAGTCCACAGTTCACCTGCTGTGGATTCCTTAAATTACAACAAAATGGCATAATAAATTAGGGTAAGGGATATGTATGATTAATATGCATAGACACATTTATGTTATTGGGTTCGGGTTCTTGTTGCAAAGGCCCACTCCTTAACATTGTCCAGAGATGAGAGGGCTCTAAAGGAGGTGTTCTTTAAATAGGTCAGCTAACTCCCAGAGATAACAGATGATGGATGACATGAGCAGTATTTCACACCTCTGAGCTACAGCCTTTCTCTTGTTTGATGTTGGTCGGATCATGAGGTAGAGTGCCGCTGTGATGCAGCCTGAGGACCGACGATTTCCTCGCTACTTCGTAGCCGTTATGTTCTAAAGACAGCGTCTCGCCAGTGCAGCCCTGGTGGCTGGAGGTCACCAGCTCCCTTTCCTGAATCAGAGTGCCGATGCTCCCCTTCTCCATCTCTGCTTCGACCGCCATAGTCTCCAGGCGCTCCGCGGCCTCGCTTAGCTCGAACCTGTCGATCTCTGCATTGACGCGGTGGAGCTCTTCCTGCAAGAGGCCATGGGGAAGGTTTGAGGAGGGGGCCGGGGCTGGACAGAAGCCCTGGAGATGTACCTGGAGACTGCAGCGGTGGAGGTAGGAGCGGTAGCAGTGCTGGCAGTGGTAAGGGCGCTCCCCACTGTGGAGGCGTTTGTGGAGCTTCAGATGGACAAACTGGGTGAAGCGCGCCGGACACAGCTTGCACAGGTAGGGCCTCTCCCCAGAGTGGAGTCGCTGGTGGGTCTTGAGATTGCTGGTGCTGCTGAAACGCTTGTGGCACACCTGAAGATGGAGGGATTCAGGGTGAGGCATTGTGTTTTTTCTTGGTATTGGTGAGGTGTACAGTAGAGCTGGTGGCTATCCGACCTAAAGAGCAATGGGACCTGTTGGAACGCGATGTGTGGGCCGGGTTGGTTACGTTACTGTTGATCATCTGTCCATCATCGTATAAAGCCCGCCCTGACAATTTGATTGGTCGGAACAGCTCTTGTTCGGACATAGTTTTTTCCCAACCGAGCGACCCCAGACCCAACTTCCCGGCCAAATTTTTTTGTGGGTGGGCTAAGTTTGGCTGGCACCCAAGCTACATAACACCCACTTCCTTGCGAAAAAATTCTAAATGCATTAATGCACTGATGCAGTATTAGAGTAGACCAACTTCTCTAGTGACCCTGAAGTGATCTCTTAGGGAACAACAAAGGATACTGGTCCAGTAAATGGATATGCTAATGGACATGCAAAGCATGGATCAGTAGTGTCCCTTTACCTGGCACTCATGTGGCTTCTCTCCAGTGTGAACCAGGAAATGTTTCTGCAGGTGAGCCAGCTGAGTGAAGTCCTTACTGCAGGTCTGACATCGGAAGGGGCGCTCGCCACTATGCACGCGCAGGTGCACCTGGAGATGGTAACAAGAAGGAAAAGATGGAGAGAGATGAGGGGAAATAGAGATGAAGAGGGACATGGTTACCCCTAGTTGCGTTTTCTATCTGCCATCAACATAAGTTGTCGTCGTACGGAAACCCTGATGGAAGGCACCGGGAATATGGTGAGCTGACCTTGAGGTTTGACAGCTGCCCGAAGATCTTGCCACAGATGTTGCACTCGTACCGGATCTTTCCATTCTGCCTGCTGAGGGGATAGGGGAGGGTCTTGTATCCGATGACCCGCCCTCGCTTGACCTTGCGGAGATCTGCTGCCCCCCCAGCTAGATGGCCGGACCTCAGAATAGCAGAGGTGGACTTGGAGGGCAGGCGGACTGAGGAGACAGCCAAGCCCATCGCAGGTGAACCTCCGCTGGGTGTGAGAGGGGACGATACATCCCTGAGGGAGGTGGCCATGGATGAGGCACCGGAGGTAGTTGGAGGAGAGAGATCCTCGTAAGGGAAGGATGGGGAATGCTTCAGGTCCCTGTAGCTGTCCTCTATCCTAACAAGTGGGTTTCTGAGGTAGATATTAGTTGAAGTTGTGAAGTATTCGAAATCTTTGCCTCTATTTGTCAGAGTGCAAGTGCTGCCTTTGTTGCTATTGGTCAATGCTACAGGAAGTGCCAGGGGTGTATGCTCACTGGCTGGGGGAGGGGGGAAATGCAGATAACCTTCAAAAGAAAGTAAGGGATGTGGAAGATGGGATTGAAGTCTATCACTGAAGAAGGAGTATGGTTGAGGTAGGATGTTGTTGAGGCTTTGCGGGTAGGGAGGAATGAGGTAGGGTGCATGCCGTAGACCTGTGTTTGATTGACCAGACAGAGAGGACTCTGGGTAATGTTTGCCCATGGCAAGAGAACCCAGGTTATGCTTGACAGGGAAGTGGATATGGGGTGCTACAGGACCACTTGCTGGTCTACTGGGGGTTGAAGGGCCACAGTATCTGACAGGTTTGTAGCTGGGATGATCGAGGAGGTCCACGCAGGGGTGGATGGGGTAGACCACCTGAGGACACAGGGGGAAGACAGGGTGCCGGGATGGGGGGCTGGTGGGCCTTAGGGGGCTGGAGGTGGGATGATGCTTGGTGGGCTCCTTCCTGAGGATTTCCGACACACTGTATCCTCTCTTCTCTGAGGTATTTTCCTGACTCCCACTCTGCCCTGCAGAACAAATCACAAGACAGACACGTATATTCAACTCTAAAGTCAATAGTTCTCCTGGGAAAGGAAACATTCTGGTCTTCATACACAAACTGAGTATCAACTGAACTTGCTGTGTAGGATTACCTGGTCGTATCTACTCTCGCTTAGTCATCGGTGTCATACCAGTACAAGTGACACATTTATAGGTATATGCCATTCCTGTGCAATCTAGTACCACAGAAACATCAGACACTCATATCAGTCTACGATCACACACTGATACACACATACACTGCACTGCTGTTAGTCTGACATTACCCCTGTGGCTTTCACCACACATACAGACACACACACACACTCAAGGGAGAACTCCAGTATAACCAGTAATTGTGTCAGTGAGATGAAAAGGACAACTAAGAATGTATGTCTGTCTACTATATCTGTGTCAGTGCACATCCACATTTGCAGATGGTCTCATAAAGAGTCACTGGCTGGGCCCTGTGAAAGCTGACACTCCGGGTAAAACAATAGGGTCCAGATCAAGAGACAAGATAAGACTGAGGCTGCAAGAGAGGCCTGCAAGATGTTACAGAAAGCAGACCAACCAGCAAGCTAATGGGGGTTTGCGACATCCGTCAAAAGCACTGTGCATACGTGTAGGACTGGGGCACAGATATACACAGACACACATAAATATATACATACAGACACACCCTTGTTTGTGGTGTGTGCCTCATGTGCCTCCCTACCCCACCACTACCCCCTATCCTGATATCCTAAGAAGTGAGCTCTTGGCAAACAAACAGCCGACACTCAAAGAGATATTAATCTGTCAGCGGGTCGTCTCTTCAGGAAGTTCAAGTAGTCACTGGAGCACATCCTCCCCCTCTTCCTCTTCAAGACACAAATATAGGGGTTGTGCCAGAGAGCTGTCATCACGTCAACCAAGCTGAGTTGCTTCACTCTTAGGGCCCTATCTTGCACCCAGCGCAATTGACTAGTTACACCGACACATGTCTCATTCCTATTTTGCACCCGATGCACAGCGGACTTTTCCTTCCACAGACGCACGTTGGTAATTTAGGGAATGGACTTGCGCTCCCGGGGGCGGTTCAGCGAAAAGAGGAGGCGTGTTCCGGCGCAAACGTGGTGCTATTTTGCAGTTTCAGAAAAGATATCCGCCACAGACCAGGAAAAATGTAGTTTAAAGTCAGTGGCGCTTTATTCAGATGCTATTTTAAGGGCGAATGCTTGGCCCGTGCGCACTGCTGGCAAGGCCAGGGTCTTCTTCCTGCGAAGCTGTGTTACATTGTTCAAATCAAAGGGGCGTGGAATTTATGATATATAAAAAACAGTAAAGAGTATCACATAATTGGATTGCTTGGGTTCTCCCATGTAATACAGACACCATACAGAAGAGACTCATTGAGGGTTTGACTAAAAAATATGGGATTGGATTCGTTCGGACTGGATCCAAACTACAACGTCCCACACAAACATATACACTCACACACACACACACATTCTTCTTACCCATCCTCTCCGTCACCAGCCGTCCTGGGGGTGGAAGGCAGTTGAGGCGTTGTGCAAACTCTGGGCAGTACCACACCAGCAGCTCCTGGCCTGGGCACACGGGCTGTACGGTGTAGAAGTAGATGGCCATGCCAGTCTGGCATGCTGCCAGGTTCTGCTCTTCCGGACGACACGCTGGGTTGACATACCGCATCCAGTTGCTCCTGTCCTCATCCAAGCCGTCCAGGATGTGATGCAATCGGCCTTCGGAGAAAACCTGGAGGGCGAGAATTGGAAAGGAAGTTTCAATGACTACACTCACTCCCTGTTCATCCCTTTTTACTCTTAACGTAAGACATACTTTTCTATTCACAATGTTTGTTTTTTGTGATTTTCCTGAAACGGTGCAGGTTTTTTTGGTTGTCTCCTGGAAAGAGGACATTGCAGCTTGCCCAGTGATAATTCACAACTGAGCATGCTGACAGCACTCTGATTCCTGATAGAACTTTCTACATCCACCTCATTGCCTTACTGTAGTTGGTACATGAATCAGAGTGGTGACAATTAACCTTCTAGAACAACAAACTAGAGGCTCAATTGATGTCTACTGACTAAATTGATGTCAATAAACTTAATGAGAGCCTTTTATAGGTCATATAATAAATGTATTTCCTTAGATCATTTAGTTTTTCTTTTAAATTCTTTCCTGTCTCCCTTGGAGATATCGTAATCATGAGTAGGTCATGACTAAAGGGCCATAGGTTGTTTAGACACATGCCAGCACTTGAGCGATGCCACAATGACTCAAGCCCTTTAGTCACAGTTTGGTCTTGGCCAGTGGTGTAGTGGTAACGATTGAGGTGGGTAAACTATGAATTTTATAATTTATTTATTTACAGGGTCGTCAAGCCCCCCCCCCCCCCCCCCCCCCCACGCATTGACCGGACCGTGAGACACACGCATTTCAGCCCCTTCACAGAGGCTTGACAACCCTGTTTATTTATTCATTTTTACGTTTCATTAGGCCTATTTGGATGGAACCAGTAAGGTTGGCTTGTATCTGCATCATCGTAATTAAAAGAACGTTAATAATAGTAGGCTAGCCGTTTGTCCCTGTCTTAATGTGATGTTGTGCAAACCAAAACAACGTTTACAAACGTGAATTGATCACTCTGTACTTGAGGCCTTTTGCGGGCAACTGTGGGAGTGGGAGCACTCGATGGTCTCTTCAAAAATCGCCTGATATCCATGGCTAATTAATCCATTCCGAACAGGTAAACTAATCCACAACGTGTGTGTACATAGCCTACTTCGTGGATCCTGATTGGTGTCGCCGCCGCAGCAGCAACGCATTGAATGGAGGGTCACAGACCCTACAGCGCAGATGAAATGATTCAGACTACAGCGTTTATATGTTAAACAATATGAAATTTAGTCTTTGGTGTTTTAAAATTACACCAAATTTATTTCGGATTATTCCAACGGCAGAATACGAGGCGCAGGGAACTTAGATGTGCGTAAACGCGCATAAACGCTATTTAGAGGTGGATAAACGCAATTTCTGCAATTTAGAGGTGGATAAACGCTATTTCCGAATTTCGGGAGGTGCGTAAACGGTGTTTACGTGCGTTTAGCCCCCACCAAATCCCTGGTCTTGGGTCCATGCCATTTTTGTTTCAATGTTATAAGTTATGTTATATGTATCAGCGCCTACCACAAGAATTTCAATGCCCAGTGTGTCCTTGTTTGATCTGTGCAAATGACCAATGAAAGACTCTCTACAATATCGTGTCATCACTTATGTTTGTAAGATCAAGTTGTCACCTGCTGGCTCAAAGCCACTTCCTTGCTTAGTCAGTATGAGAGACAGTGCACACGGGAGTGTGTGTATGTGTGTGCATGTGTTGATGTGTGTGTGTTTGTTTGTGTGTGTACCGGCAGCGAGACAATGGCACCACCGGGAAAAGCAGAGAAAAGGAGCTGCCGCAACAATGAAACCAAACATCCGTGTGTTTGTGTGAGTGTGTGTATGTGGGTATAAAGGCAACACACATGGAAAGTACACCAACCAAAATTAACCAACAAATGCCTTTGCTCTCACAGACATCATACAGGATGTCAGAACACAACTGTCCACCCGCCCCTCCCTCGACACCCAGTTAAAGATAGAATGTGGCTACATGCTCCCATTGACTTACCCTCCAAAAGTACTTCCTGTTTGCATTCTTGGGGACCGTTTCATTGGTGTAGCTCTGCCCAACCAGGGGGCCGAATCGTGTCCCCTTTGGAATAAGCTCAATGCTGGTCACTCCAAGCACCTGTCCAACACACAGAAAGAGATGTCTCAGACACAAAACCATGGAGTCATTCAGAGAATCTGGCATAAATGAGGACAGCCATGTGCAAACCTCATTAGATTGATGTGATTCTGTAGTAACCAGTCGTACGTTTCAAGGAGTTAGATTAAGATCAAAATTGGTTTACGTGAACAAGCCACAAACTAATTAAAAAACAACTGCATGGTCATAGGGAAACCATACTGTATGTCAGTGGAATTCAAGAAAATAGATCAATCACCCTTATCTTGACACATACAACTGAATAAGAGAGTGGTGTAGTTGCATCAGAAGTATGGAAAAACCTCTGGCACATGACAACCTTTCGATGTCTCCAAAACGGATTTAGCTAGGTAGCCTTGCTCTCATAATGAATATTTCATAAACTAATCCAACGGGTTGTCCCTCAAGCACAGAGCGCTATTAAAGTTTTACCGTGACTCTTGTTCTCGCACCTGCAGGCGTGAAACTTAGCCCCTGTCTTAGGCTTCCGAAACAGGGGAGGCGGGAGGATACGGTGTCAGACACACCCTGAGCCATCAACAGCACCTTCAGGTCTGTCAAAGGAAATCCAAGTCATTGTAATGCTATGTTGTCTCGCCTTTGAAATGGCCGATACTGTACAGTAGGGATGTACTGCAACCAAATGGTAGAGTGTATATCAGACCTGGTACTCTACTGTAGGGATATACCGTATGCTACAATTTGCAACAGAACTGGGTAAATACATCCATTGCTCGAAAGGTTGTCAAAATAGTTCTGTCTTTTGATTTGCTCCAGTGCTTTCTACTGGAAAACATTATTTGCGAGCGCAACGAGCATTTGACTGTATTTGCAACACTTTGTATCATCCTGTGCCGTAGACTTTAGTCGCTAGACTGTGATGAAATGCATTGTTATTGTTTCTTTAGGAGCAAAAAATATCACAGACATCACACAAGCGCCGGCACTCAGAGACTCAGACACAGATTAACAAACGCACACACACCCACACACACCCACACACACACACACACACACACACAAAGGCCCAGTCTTCGACTGTAACTAATGTGTTTAAACAAGAAACCACATGGGCCCATTCAGGCAATCGTCTTCTTATATTGACAGGAACAAAGAGTCTCCCAAGGCCCTCAACCCAAACATACTTTGATACTTCCCTATCTCAGTCCGCCCTCCCCCCTCCCCCACATCCTCCTCCGTTAAACATCAACCACCTAGTACTTTCACGTCGATCCCCCCCGCCCTGCTCCGACCTACACTCCTACTGTAACAAACGGAGGGTTATTTACGACCACAAACCCTGAGGTGCATCCACGTGTCTCAGTTTTCACGGTTTTAATGGCGTGCTGTGGACAATGGGGGCCGAGAATCCTGGGCAGCTACTAATCATGTGACCTCAGGCTGTGTTCTGAGGGCCCAGGCCATTGTCCGGCCCGTCTCCAAGACGCGCTCAGCAGAGAGAGGAGAGGAAAGGCTGAGTTTAGACAACAACTTGTCGACCGTTTCCTCCTACAGAGGAAGGATGGGGGGGGGGGGGGGGGAGTGAGGGAATGACGGACGCTGATTTGGACACAAACACCCCTCCTGCATGTCCTGCCATCCTGGCATGAAAACAAGAAGAGAGACGTACGCGGTGTTGGGGAGTGCAACGACGCATGTATGTAAGGCATGAACACACACACCTACAGTATAGAAGGCACAAACACACACAAGTACAGAAGGCACAAACACACTTGTACATAAGGCATGCACACATATACACACAGATCCACATTAAAATACACACATGCACATTCTCACATAAACATACACACAGCCACACAGTCTCAAATACAAACATGCTCTGGACTTTAGTCACAGGAACAGCAATCTTCAGGATAGGGCGTGGTTTGTGTCATACGTACTTCTGTGGACTCGGGACATCGCTTGAAGGCCAGGTTCCTCGGTAGAGACCTCTCTGCTTGGGTCCTGTCCTTGTCCCCCTCGGGGTCACTGTCCAACAGCTGGTCCTTCACCGTGTACGTGCACCTCTCCTCGAACTCGGCCTCGCTCCATGCCGTCATATCCACGTCCCACTCGACTGTCATTGCCGCGGTGGCGAGGACGACCCCTAGGGTGCTGGGCGACCCCTCTGAGATGAGCATGGCTGTGTCGTGCTGGGAGGCAGAGGCCTGCAAAGAGAGAGAGAGAGACAGAGACACAGACAAAGACAGAGAGAGAGTGGAAGATAAGAATGTAAAAGATTACTTAGGTGTGCATCAGGGCTGAGGAACATAGAGAAACCATCGTGTAGTTGTCTCTGTTGTAGTTTAGTTCTCCTGTTCCATTTAGTCTCATTACCTATTTCGGCCCCTGTCTTTATCTCATATCTACCCCCAATACCCCCTCCCCACCATGCCTTATCAACATTGTAGCAGAAAAGACAGAAACACAATCCTCAAGCATCACAAATAACCAGATGAAGCAAAGAGAGAAAGCTTTGTCTTGAAAATGAGCTAAATATGGAAATGCCAGGTGTAAGACTAAAGAAAGGTGCGGGAGGTTTGGGGTGAGGAGGGTGGGGTGGGGGAGTCCTTCCTAACTTTCCCACAACCGGAAAAACAAACTTCAAAGCCAGTCGCCCTGACCCATCGTCCCTTCTCCCGGTTCAAACAACCACCCCCCACACCACTTCCATTTCACGGGGCCAAACATCCTGAGGGTGCCCAGGAGGCGACCCCCGTCTGGAGATGGAGGTTCCTGTCACGCAACCAGGAGCAGTCGCACTTTCACAAGGAAACCAGGGCTTCCAGTGAAGCCAGACTTCTTCTGAGCTGAACTGGGACCTGGCACCCTGTTCCAGTCATCCTCTCTGTTACTCCCTCCCTTGCTCTTTCTCCATCTCTCGTTCTTTATTGGGTGTGCTCACGCCTTCGGCGAGCACAACCATTGTTCTCTCACATATATTATTGGGTGTGCTCACGCCTTCGGCGAGCACAACCATTGTTCTCTGACATATATATTATTATTATTGGGTGTGCTTTGCCTTCGGCAAAGGCACAACCTTTGTTCTCTCACATATATATATATATTTTTTTTTTTGCCCCCCTAAAACTCATAGACAACCTAGGTGTCAAAAGTTTCGTCTTGGTAGCGATTGAGTTGCTTCTATTGGGATTTACGTTCCGTTGCATGGTTTAGGCTCAAGTTAAGTTTTTGTGGCGAAAAGTGAAGCTAACGGTGGCTAATTTGCTAGCCACAGTCACTGACGTTACTAACGTCACTACGTCACTAACGTCACGACAACACGCGTGACTGCCTTTGGCAGCACATTCGTTTTGCATCTGTTAACTTGGGGGATAGCTAGGCTAACTATAGCTTTACTGCAAGGCAGCTGCAGAAACGCCACAAGCAAAGAGGCCAGGGTGATAACTATTTACTCATTTTACTTTGTGATATGACACACAATTGTGATGTGTAATGTACAATATAAGATGATATTATTAAGGAAGTACATATACTTTCGGAAACAGTAGTCTACTATTTCACTGAAGTATTAGCATCATGACATTATAGCCTGTGTTGCCCGGGCAACACATACTACAGTGGTCTATGATGTATCTGTTTTCAATCGTTAAAATAAACATTCCTCACATATACATTTTCGTTGTAGGATTTATTCTGACATTAGTAAACGATTTGTTGGTGAAATTACCATTACCTGTGGTTTCAAACCAGTGTAGCTCACTGCAACGCTGTAGCTTACGCGAGACACACTACAAAAACATCTACAGTACACAGCTGTTAAGGAAGTCAAACGGCGACAGAACATGTTCGGCACTCCCCTTACTTAAATCAAAAGTCTATCTAACTACTAACCTGAACTTCATTGCCACAGCCTAAACTTTGTCAATCTGTCATGAAAATAATTAATTTCAGCCTAAACTGTACAACGGAACGTTAAATCCAATTCAACCAACGCAATCGCTACCAAGACGAACACAGCAGTAGTCTAGTACTGTACCGTAGTAGTACAATTTACCGGGGCAGCTTCTCCACACAGGGCTATATCGCATTTTGCGTTGTTACTGACAATGATCGCTACCAGTGAGCTTTTTATGAATGAGCGATTTTCCACTAAATAAATGTCAAGCTTATTTACGTTTTGGGGGGCATATTTTCAGTTAGCAGATGGTACTGTTTGAATTGCGATTCCATCTTCTACTGCCGGGTAACGTCGTAGAATAATCTTCAAAGGGGGTTCTTTATTAATGAATGAATGCAATGAGTAGGCTACATGCCTGAAAATATCACGAGAAGGGAAAAACTTAAAATGACGTTTAAGTCATAGAGATTAGGTCAATTTTTACACCGGTCTGCCAAATTTATTCGTTTTGATTCAAAGATGAGGCTGCCTCTTGCAGGGGAAATGAGAAGACATCTATTTCATTCTACACTTCACTCGTATTTTCAGTTGTAAATGAGCAGCAAAGAAAAATGCTTTTAAATCTATGTAATCTTTATAAATAATAAGTATGCATTTTCATATAAAATATACAGAAATCAGTTGTAAAAATGTCATAAAAAAACGGACCCCTGTGCAACCGACGCAAGCAAGCACACCCTACAATTTCCCCAGAAATTGTACCCTCTCTAGTTATTATTTATTTTCCCACCCCTAAGGATCTGTCAATATTTGGACTACATAAACAAAGTTGATGTCAAAAGTTTCGTCTTGCTAGCGATTGAGTTGCTTGTATTTTTATTTACGTTCCGTTGCATGGGCTAAGTTGAAATTACGTTTTTGTGGCAAAAAGTGCCTTTTGTCAACAAAGGGTTCTCAGTGCTAGCCTACGTCATAATGTCAGCACACGTTAACAACGACGCATGGATACTACGTGCACAGATGTGCTGTTGCACAGCGAGTATCGTATCGTCCCTTACAAAAAAGAAGTATACTTCAAGTTTATTTCGTAAGTATACTTAGTATAAAAAGTATACACATTCTCAGTTCGATGATCGACTTTGTAGTCGTGTTGTCGGACTTGGGGCCGAATGTCTTGGACACTCGGGTGAGACTGATCACCACCTGGTGGTGAGTTGGCTACCATGGTGGGGGAGGACGCCGGTCAGGCCTGGCAGACCCAAACGTAATGTCAGGGTCTGCTGGGAACGGCCAGCAGAACCCCCTGTCAGGAGGGGCTTCAACTCCCACCTCCGGGAGAGCTTCGGTCATGTCTCGGGTAGGGCCGGGGACATTGAGTCCGAATGGGCCATGTTCCGGGCCTCCATTGTTGAAGCGGCTGACCGGAGCTGCGGCAGCAAGGTGGTCGGTGCATGTCGCGGCGCTAACCTTCGAATCCGGTGGTGGACTCCGGAGGTGAGGGATGCCGTCAAGCTGAAGAAGGAGGCCTATCGGACTTTATTGGGAGGCAAAAACCCGGGCATTGGGAGGAGTTCGGCGAGGCCATGGAGAATGACTTCCGAACGACTTCGAAAAGGTTCTGGACCACCATCCGGCGACTCAGGAGGGGGAAGCAGTGCACTGTCAACACTGTATATGGTGGGGATGGTGCGCTGCTGTCCTCGACGGGGGACGTCCTGGATCGGTGGAAGGAATACTTCGAAGACCTCCTTAATTCCACCAACATGCTTTCCGACGTGGAGGCAGACGATGTCTGGGGACATCGGGGGGGGCCCTTTTATCTCTGGGGCTGAGGTCGCAGAGGTGTCTGAAAAGCTCCGCGGTGGCAGGGCCCCTGGGGTGGATGAGGTCCGCCCGGAGTTCCTTAATGCTCTGGATGTTGTAGGGCTGTCTTGGTTGACACGACTCTGCAATATCGCGTGGACATCGGGGACAGTGCCTCTGGACTGGCAGACCGGGTTGGTGGTTCCCCTCTTTAAAAAGGGGGACCAGAGGGTGTGCTCCAACTTTAGGGGATCACACTCCTCAGCCTCCCTGGGAAAGTCTAATTAGGGGTCCTGGAGAGGAGGGTCCGTCGGATTGTCGAACCTCGGATTTAGGAGGAGCAATGTGGTTTTCGTCCTGGCCGTGGAACAGTGGACCAGCTCTATACCCTCAGCAGAGTCCTGGAGGGTACATGGGAGTTCTCCCAACCAGTATACACGTTTTGTGGATTTGGAAAAGGTGTTCGACCGTGTCCCTCGGGGGCTCATGTGGGGGGTGCTCCGAGAGTACGGGGTACCGGATTCCCTGATCGGGGCTGTCCGGTCCCTGTACGACCGGTGCCAGAGTTTGGTCCGCATTGCCGGTAGTAAGTCGAACTTGTTCCCGGTGAGGGTTGGACTCCGCCAGGGCTGCCCTTTGTCACAGATTCTGTTCGTAATATATATGTACCGAATTTCTAGGCGCAGATTGGGTCGCTGCTTTTTGCAGATGATGTGGTCCTGTTGGCTTCATAGGGCCGCGACATTCAGCTCTCACTGGAGCGGTTCGCAACCGAATGCGAAGCGGCTGGGATGCGAATCAGCACCTCCAAATCTGAGGCGATGGTTGTCGACCGGAAAAGGGTGGAGTGCAAGGGTCGGGGAGGAGATCTTGACCCAAGCGGAGGAGTTCAAGTATCTCGGGGTCTTGTTCACGAGTGAGGGAAGAATGGAGCTATTTACCAGTCGATCTATGTTCCTACCCTCACCTATGGTCACGAACTGTGGGTAGTGACCGAAAGAACGAGATCGCGAATACAAGCGGCCGAAATGAGCTTTCTCCGCAGGGTGTCCGGGCTCTCCCTTAGAGATAGGGTGAGAAGCTTGGTCATCCGGGAGGGGCTCAGAGTAGAACTGCTGCTCCTCCGCGTCGAGAGGAGACAGTTGAGGTGGCTCGGGCATCTGATAAGGTTTTGGGCACGTCCCACTGGGAAGAGGCCCCGAGGAAGACCCAGGACATGCTGGAGGGACTATGTCTCTCAGCTGGCCTGGGAACGCCTCGGGGTCCCCCAGGAAGAGCTGGTGGAAGTGACCAGGCAGAAGGAAGTCTGGGCCTCCCTGCTTAGGTTGCTGCCCCCGCGACCCGACCCCCGGACAAGCGGCAGATAATGAACGAACGAACAGTCGATAAAATAACCTTGTAATAAGCAAGAAGGTTAACCTTTACTATGTTCAAGGGATTTTCAAGGGACTTAAATGCATTTACAGATTCAATTACAAATATAGTTGCAAGCAGCAATGGGGTGGCCAAGCAGGTCAGATGACCCAGAAGAAACTTTCGACATCCTCAGAAGAGTGTTCTGAGTACATCCAGCAAGTTTGGCGTGAATCCATCAAAGATTTGCTGAGATACGACACAACTTTCTGTTTGGCGGCTCTGCTGCCGATTTCGATTGGCTGTACCGGACAAACGGTTTCGAAAATCTAAAATCATTTTGATAGTTTGTGTGAGGATTGCATTGACTATAGCTTGTAGCTTGACTACAGGTAACTAGCGACTGCGGTGTACCTGGCTTCCTTTGCAGTGGCTTACAGTCTCGCTAAACAGAGAATCAGAGACATGACAAGCTCGTCAGCTTGGGCTGGATTCAAACCTCTGACGTTGCCGTTGCCAGGACACCAACTTATCCTAGTGAGCGATTCTCAGTTCTGCAAATCACAGTTCAGTTACTGGGTAAAAATATAAGCAGTTTTTCCTGTGGCAAGCGGTTGTCCGATTTGTCCCAAGTTTAAACACCTGTAATTCAGTCCTATTTTGACATGTCAAGGGGATTGTGGTCTGACGATAATCTGTCCCAAATTTGGTGATATTTGATACATTTTGTAGGAGTGAACAAAAACGTTTTATTAATTCATTCAAAATGGCGGCATCAATTCGGCTGGTATCACAAGTTAACATCTGTTAGACACGGGATCGCCCCCCTAGAGGTTAGAGGACACATATCTACAAAGCACAATAAATCTGACTCTTCTTGAGTATAGATCCCCTGAGAATGAAACATGGTCATTACCATTATACTGTTAGACAGCTACTGTGGCATACCTGGCTTCACTAAACAGATAAACAAGTATCATGACATGCTTGATGACTGTGGCTGGGTTTGAACCTATGACCTTGCACTTCAGAGGAACCCATCTTATCCCAGTGAGCTATTCTCACTGCAGGGAAATGCTGTGTTCAGTTACTGTATAAAAAAAAGTAAGTAGTTTCTCCTGTGGGAAGCGTTGTCAGATTTGACCCAAGTATAAAAAGCTGTAATTCAGTCCTATTTTGACATGTCAAGGTGATTGTGGTCTGAAAATGATTTGATTACATGTCCATGAAAATAGGAGCAACGGCGAACAAGGAGTTTGTTTTTATGAAAATTCCAAATGGCCGACGCTCAAAATGGCAGACACGGGACAGTGTGATATATTTCGACTTAGTATGCCACTTAGAATCAGAAGAGACCAATCTTGTGATTTATGACAAATCTGTTCAGAAGTTATGATGCAAGAAATCTGATGCACTGGCTAGATGTAGCATCACTATATCGACAAAGCACAATAAATCTGACTGAGTATAAATCCCCTGAGAATGAAACATTATCGTGACCATTATGATTATACTGCTCGACAGCTACTGTCGCATACCTGGCATCACTAAACAGATAAACCAGTATCATGACATGCTTGAGACTTTGGCTGGATTCAAACCTATGACCTTGCACTTCAAAGGAGCCCATCTTATCCCAGTGAGCCATTTCCAGCGCTGAGAATTGCTGTGTACAGTTACTGTATACAAAAAGTAAGCCATTTCTCCTGTGGCACGCGTGGTCAGATTTGGCCCAAATTGTTGCCCCAACAGCTGTAATTCAGTCCTATTTTGACATGTCAAGGTGATTGTGGTCTGAAGATAATCTGTGCCAAATCTGGTGAATATTGGATACATTGTGTAGGAGTAGGGAAAAACGTTTTATTCATTCATTCAAAATGGCGGCCTCATCAATTCGTTTGGTATCACGCATTAACATGCGTCAGACATGGGATCTCCTAAGATATCACGAGACATAGGAATCACTGAAATACAACAAACAAATCAACAGTTATTGGTCAAAACACAATTTTGCCTATTGTAGCGCCCCCTAGAGCTCAAATGACCCTACCTTTTTCGGACCTCTTAATAACAGGGTCATGAATCCAAACACCAAGTTTGGAGTCAATGCATCAAAGATTCACTAAGATATGACCTCACTTCCCTTTTTCCGGATCAGTTGCTGAATTTGATTGGCTGTAACGGTTGCGAAAATCAAAGCTCCAGGGGATAACTTTTGTTAGGCTTGGTCTGAAGATCATCTGTGGCAATTTTGAAGAAGATTCGACAAGAATTGTAGGAGGAGTAGCGAAAAAACGTTTCTCCTTAACATTCAAAATGGCGGAGAATCTATATGACTGGGTATGACGTCATAGAGTGCGTTGAACTTGTCTTGATCCAGGGAATCCAATGATACCTCATTTTGGAAAATGCGGCATATGGTTCAAAAGTAACGTGTGTAAACACACCTTCAACTTTGACCCATTGGTGGCGCTAGATGGTTGTAATGGGAGACATGAAACTTGGTGAAATTGATGAGGGGACTGGTCCCAAAGTGTGTGCCAAGTTTCACTACTTCTGACAATACGGTTCTAGGGGCTGTCATAGACTCCCATGGCAGAAGAAGATGTGTAATAATAAGAAAAGGTAGAAACCCTTAACCCTCGTGCTGCCTTCGGGTCACATGACCCAAAGGTTCATAACGAACCATCGTTGTGTTTACCCAATTTTACCCAATACAAAAACAAATAAAAATAATTTTCTCTTAACCATTCCAACGTGGGGGGTCTGAGACAGCCCGACAGTTAAAAGAAAATGCTTCACTTTGTTTTTGTATGAGGTAAAGTTGTCGCAATACGACGGTGGGTCACAATGACTGATGGGTCAGAATGACCCGAAGATAACACAAGGGTTAAAATGCAAATCACGGAAAAACCTTCAGGAAGACAATGACGCCATAGGGTTCAGTCGAATCGTCTGCGTCTACGGAATCCGATGAAACCACACTTAACCCTTGTGCTGCCTTCAGGTCACATGACCCAAAGGTTCATAACGAACCATCGTTGTGTTTACCCAATTTTACCCAATACAAAAACAAATAAAATAATTTTCTTTTAACCTTTGCAATGTGAGGGGTCTGAGACAGCCCAATGGTTAAAAGAAAATGCTCCACTTTGTTTTGGTATGCGGTAAAGTTGTCGCAATACGACGGTGGGTCACAATGACTGATGGGTCAGAATGACCCGAAGATAACACAAGGGTTAAGAAAAACGGTCTCATGGTTCAAAAGTTATGGGCGTAAACGCACCTCCAACTTTGACACCTTGGTGGCGCTATAGTGATTCATGGATCGACATGAAACTTGGTGATAGTCAGGAGACCGTTCCAAAACAGAATCAGAATGGGTTTTTATTCGCAATGAAAGTTTGCACAGACAAGGAATTTACTTTGGCAGGAGAGCCTACCTAGGCAGCCATTTTCGGCGCCAACTAGAAAGTTACAGCATAACATGAGGAGAGGGGAGGAGAGAAAAAGGCAACACCCAGACAATGCTCCTAGAGGAGTACAGTGTGGGAACAGACAAAAACCTCAGCACATAAGCACAACAACATTTACAAAAACACGCGACTTGCAACGGGGAGTGGGGGGGGGGGGTAGACAAGCAGCATCTGGACCTGCAGCCATGGTAGGCGCTGGACACAGACCCGCCAGCCACCCTGGGGAAACAAGCAGGCGAAGGCGTTGGATGGGGGTGGTGATATCTGTAGTAGGTGAAAGTTAATGTGTGAGTAGGTCTGGGTTGGCGCCCTCGACCTAGGCCACAATCAGTCCGATTCTCCCTATGCAGATTGTGT
>NW_027120520.1:12500-23777 GCF_038355195.1 Osmerus mordax | reverse complement strand
CATCTACTGTCGACCCTGCGGAGCAAGAGAGTAAGCCCCTCCCCCCCGTCTGAAGAGTGATGATGTTGTTGACTCACTGTCTTCCAGATGCCAATCAATCAATTAACCAATCAATACTCATCTGTTAAGCCCTGGGGACAGGAGAGAAGCTCCTAGAAACACTCCAATCAATTACTTTTCACCTCTCAGTGGCAGAGGGTAAAGACATGGTTGGCCAGACACACACACACACACACACACACAAAAAACCAGGCGTGTGCACACCCACATCCAGTTGAACCACACACAGACAGGAGCACACACACCCGCAGGGGAGCACACACACCCACAGACATGGGATCACACGGAGACTGTAGACACTCACTATACACACTCTCTCTCACACACACACACACACAAACACACACACTTTTTCCCAGGCCCCTGGCTGTGCTGTGACGCAGCATGTGAACAGGACAAATGAGAGGGATTCTCTGGGTCCCTGCAGCCTAATGGGAGCCTGCAGTGGCTCTGGCTTCACTGTAATACTGCTAATGGATAGCCTGGCAGCTTATGGAGCCTATGCATTTTTAAATGAGAGTTTTATGGCAGGCAGAGGCCGTCTAGAGGAAATATGGGATCTGTTCATTCACCTCATTGTGTGTGCGAGGCGAGGGACAGAGTGAGGGTGTATATGGGTGAGATTGAAAGGATGGGTTTTATTACCCGCGATTCTCGACTCTCGAGCACAGCCACGGTCCCTCTCACGCACGCTCATTCTCTCATTTCCGGTCTCCCTCCATTTCCTGGGTGGGAGAGCAGCTCTTGGGTTGCCGCGGCGATGGTGTCGCGAGGGGAGAAGTGAGAGGTTTGCCTCCTCTGTGTGAGGTCATCGACATCATCATCATCGCGGCTGGTCACCCCACCAGAATGTATCAGGTGAGGCTTTCAGAGGAGACGGAGGGCCCAGCTGGTGTGTTGACATGGCACCGCGTGCACAGTTTAAGTACGCACCCGGCGGGACATCTTCTGTGCTTGTGCTTGTGTGCCATTTAAATCCAGCTGCCGTGTGTGTGTTAGCACCCGTTGTGTGTGTGTGTGTGTGTGCGCAGTTGTCGTTATCCCGTGTGTCAAGTGTGTGATAGAGGAGCTTATTCATCACTGTGTGTGTGTGTGTGGTTCTGGGAATCCTAGCAAGGTCAGGGAGCCTTGCCCTCTAGTGCGTGTCCTCTGTCAGGCTCCACCCTCCTCGACTCCACAACAGACACACACACACATGCACACACAACCACATGCACACGCACACAAACACACACACAGGCACACACACGCACACAGACACACACATGCACATGCACAAACGCACACACACACACAGGCACACACATACACACAGATTAGCACAAAACAAACGTGCACACACTGCCGACAGCATACACCCACATCCTGCATGCGCTTTCCGAGCTACATGTTAACACACACTCACACACACACACTCACACTCTCAACCAAATTCCCTCAGTCACGTGCACACAGACATGACCCTCCAGGCCGGGCCGACATGCCCCACATACTGTTCTGTTCTGCCGTCCTGCATGGTTGAATGACGGGCAGCATGAGGCATGTAAATACTAGAGCTTGCATTGGTGACATGGAGCCTGCCTGGGGCTGCGGTCTGCTAACACACTCGATAGTGCATCGATGACATGAGATAGTCTGATGTCAGAGACCTAAGTAAAGGCTCCAGGAACGAGAGAGAAACGAATCCTATAAACCCTCACAAAGAGGCCATTCTTTCATCCCCGCAGACAAATTATTTGCGTATGTTTGGATCCTGTAGATCTGGCCCAACCTTATCCCAGGGCAGGTGTCAGGGATTGTTTTTCTATTTTAATATTGAGGTTTGGTCATGAGGTGTATTAATATTGTTGGTGCGTTAGGAAGGCCCGGGTGGGTTATGTGCGTGTGTTGTCCCCCACATACACACACACACACCAGTTTTGAGACGCACACACCCGACACCTTAGACAGGCACATCTGTCTGTCTGCCAGATTACTTGTTCGTTTTCCATACACATTCAAGCACGCACATATTCACACGCACACCCTTTCTGCCAAGCAACTAGACCTCCTACACGCACACACGCACACACACACTCATTGTGCAGGCTACACACACTGCACCCTCCGCTACACAAACTGGAGTCGTCTTGTAATTGAATTCAGTTTAATTGCTCTGGACTGAAACCACTCCAAGACGCTGGCAGGTAAACAAGCCTTAAAATAAGCCTTCTGCAGTCCATGTGACATGTAGCTTGGCAAGCTCTGGCTGCTTTTCAACCAGAGAGAATGCCCAACAACAGCACTTGAACACAGAGGAGCCTGTGGTGCCGTGGGACACTTGTCACCCTCTTTAACAGGGCACTGATGAGGGGCGACGCACAAAACCTACACGTAGTACACCCACCGACACACACACACACACTGGCATGCTCACACATACACACACATTGGCATGCACACACACTCTGGCACGCACACACACACTGATATACACACAGGCATGCACAGACACGCGCGCACACAATGGCACCTATGTTTACACACAGATGCACACTCTCATTGGCACATGCGATTACACACACATTTACACACACAGACTAGGAGTGGAACTCTTAACAGTTACGGCTGCACCGATGTGTTAGAGAGCTGGAAGTAATGAAGTACAATCAATCCAATTGACCCAATCTTAAAACACTTCCTATTACAGCTAGCCTACTTCTGTTTCCAGAAGCAGTTTCTGTTTCAACATCAGGCGTCTGAAATCCATGCAGGCTGGAACACTGACCAGCAACGCAAGAACCCAGTATTGGCAATACAGGCCAGGGTGGAGTGTGGATGTCAGAACCCAGTATTGGCAATACAGGCCTGGGTGGAGTGTGGATGTCACCTCCCAGGACAGGGTCATATTTGATCAGGTAATAAGTGACATAAACAGGAAGGGGCCCTGTGCTTTAGTGCGTCATCCATTGTGTCATTTGATATTATGTGTTGAAATCTGCCAAAGGGTTTTGCGTACCATTGTCAGCTCAGTAATGGAACAGCGGTGGAGTAAGGTACACGTTTTCATGTTCAGTCACCCTCATGATGAGGACCGTGTGCAGAGGGAGCCAGACACACACACTCACACACTATAAGAGGCATAAGAAATAAACTGGACATCCTCTTCAGCCAGCTGTGGACCTCTTTCTGATGAGATTGGAGATTGAAGTAGCTATCTCTCCAGAGAACGGGCTTTTTCACTGTGTGTGTGTCAACATGTGTATGTTTGAACCATTGTGTGCACGCATGTGTATGTGTTTGTACAGTTCTTTCTTTTGTGTGTGTGCCTGTGCGTCGACTCTTCCATGAGTGTGTGTCCATGGATGGGGGAAGTGTTGAGTCTGGCAGAAGGGGCTCTGAAACGTGGACTTGATTAGGAGAGGGGCCTCCTGTGTGGTGTGACTGGGGGGGAAGCCCCTCCACTTTGCACCACTGAAGCCCTCTTCCTGGAAGTGATAGATAGCTGGAAGATGTGTGTCAGGATGTAGAAGGAGGAGCTCGGGTCTCTCACAGACACACACTCGCACGCTCATTCCGTCGAGAATATCTTAATGTCCTGTTGTACTCACAAGTAGCCTGTTCATTTCCCAGAACTAGCCCCACAATAAATGGGTTGCACAATATTGCCGCACGTCAGTTCGATGCAGTAAGTGACGTAAACGAGCTACCGTAAGCTCTCTTGCAAAGTTTTATCTGCGTAGTTGACGGATGATTGTCGAAATGCAACTAGCTGAATCAGCTCAAGATAAGATGAACGCTTTCCGTTTTTAAACGGCCATGACTGATTAGGAGGAGGGGAGATTAGCTGTGTCCCAATACTAGTCTCTGTCCCTCCCCCCCTCCCCCCTCATGGTTCCTGGAGAAGGGGGAGGAACCTTCTGGAGACTATTGGGTTGTACCCATAGAAGGGAGAGTTTCACTGTTTGGCTGACTGGCTGACTGGGGGGGGGGGGGGGGGGGGGGGGGGGGGGGGGGGGGATGCTAAAAGAGACCGCAACTCCAGCCCAATGGAGCACGGCACACACGTGTCGAGGAAGCCCGCAATCTTTTCTTCGTCTCCCGAGCATTTTTCTTTCTTTCTTTTCTCCTCGCTCGGTTGTTTTGCTCGGTGGCTTAGTTCACTTTTGTCTGGCGCACTAAAGTCTCTCAATCTGTTCTTCAGTCCATTGGTCACTTCTCTTCTCAACTTTTTTTTACTCTAGTCTTTAGTCTCTCCCCAAGACATTCCCCCCCCCCCTCCCTCTATCCATGGTGCATTTAGCCTTAAGCTTTCTCTCTGTGCTGGTCCATTATCTTTCTCTTCGGTCTCCCTCCCTCCCTCTCACCTCCCCTCTCCCTCTCACCTCCCTGCTCTCTTCATATTTCATATTAAGCAATCCTTTCCATGGAGCCAGCTGTGTCAACAGAGGGACCAGCCCTACATGTTTTCTCAAAGCCAGAGAGAAATGCCGGAAAAACCTAGACACAAGGAGCGCCAAACACGCATGATATATGGCCCTTTGTCTCTCTGTGTGGAGGTGAGTAGGTGACTGTGTGTGTGCATAAGGTGTGTGTTTGTGCCTTTTGAGAGGTGTGAATGTGTGTGTGAATGGGAGTAGTGGGTGTGTTTTTGCGGGTGCGAGGCAGTGTGGGCGCGCTTGTTTCAATGGCGACCTGTGAATTCTGTAAGCGTATCCCCTGCCTGCAAATACAGACCCCTTCAGCAGGATATCAATGTGCGGCTGAAACATAAACACCACATGCAGTCATATTCTGCCGCATTCCAGGAAATTGCTGCGTGTACATCAACAACTTCAAGACATATTTCCAAAATAGAATGTATAAGAATATGTTCATATATGGAAAAGAAGTGCAACACACTCAAACCATATAGAAGAGGACATCTGGCCTATACAGCTAAATGGGATTGCCTGGGATTCATGTGTGACCCTGCTTGTCTTTCTGTCATTGATGCGTCAATCATTTTATGTTTGTTGTGGTCTGGTGATTCTTGGAATAGAAGGAGATTCTGGAAATGGTTAAATGTATTGGATGATCTGACACTGATATCAATGCTGTGTGTGTGTGTGTGTGTGTTTTTGTTTGTGTGAGAGAGAGATAGAGATAGAGATAGAGATAGAGAGAGAGAGAGAGACATGACAGATGGTCTAGTGCTGAGCAGGCAGCAGTGGTCAGTGTGTGTATCTGGAAGGCAGCGAGAACTCAGCTACCTCTCCACACACACACACACACACACACACACACACACACTCACACACGCAGATCATCTCTGGGCCTATTTTTTGCAGGTGCATGCTCGCTGGCATTTGAGATAATTAAAGGCTGACCTTTTCGACGGGAGCAGAAATGTCACAGAGTCTTCTCTGCTGACAAGTGGAGTCCCCCTGCAGGGTGCCTGGGCAAAACCACCAGGATTCTCACTGCCCTGAATGTGCATTTAGCGTCTTTCATTCCCTCGCCCGAAACCGCCAGTGACTGTCATTGAGAAAATAAAACCTCCCTTTTCCCCCCTGTCACCCACTTCCCTAGCGTAGCCTAGCTTCTCCACATCACTGTTAGCTACGAGACTGGCTACATGTGTGTACTATAGCCCACTCTCCCTACTCCCTTGGCCAGCCTAACTTTTTCAGGTGTCTGCAGAGGCCTAAGCAGGTCTTTACACATCCCCACGCTCCCTTCGATGCTGCTGTCAGCCACCCCCTCTCTGTGTCCAAAGTCTATTCTCTGCGGGTTGGAAGTAGCCCCCTTAGCTTCTTCAGCCATGTGGCTGGTTAATACACTGGAAAGGTGTCCCTCTGGTGACACCGTCACTGATACGCAGGAGTGGGGACATCGACCCACACACGAACACACGTGCACTTTTCTTCTCCCACGCAGGAAGATTTTATATACGGTAGAAAGCCTAAGCAGTCAGGCACACCCACCCCCACACACACACACACATACACACACACACGCTAAGGCTTGTGAGATATATGCATTTCCTTGCCTCCACCCACTCACCTTCCCTCATTAAAGTTTCAGTGCATCGCGCTCAAGCGCCCCCCCCCCCCCCCCCCCCCGCTGTGAGCCGGCCTGTATACGCCGTAGCATCTTCATCTGTGCCTTCCTCGACGAGCCGCCTCTCTGAAGCTGCTACGTGCTTCCATCCAGCAGCTTCGCCCAGAGTCTTGTTGGAGGACAGCGGAGGGGTGATAGTCCTGACATGGCCCTGTGATGTGCCCGGCTCATTAAAACCGTGAGGCACTGGATTTGAACAGGTGGTGGTTTTCTTTCATTGGCCTGCTTTCTCTACTGTACTGGACTGGAGTCGCTGTGTTTCCCATCGTTGTGTAACACCCAGAACAGGCTTCTCCGCGGTAACATTTCGTACAGAACAGTCTGCACCTGAGGGTCTAGTCTTAGGGTTAAGTCATTATAATCAGCTTTCTGTTGCCTGGAGCCTTAAGGATCCTGTGTATTTGAACATTATCTAGGCTACAATGCTACCTTTATTACCATGCACAGCACACGGTGGCTAATACCATGGGACTCTGCTAGCATTATGTTCAGGCTCATTACATGAACCACTGCAGCTTTAATTCCTTTGACCCATAGTAGCCGTATTGCTAATTCATTTGACCTCTGTAGCATTAGCAGTGTTGTGGCAGAGTTGTTGTTGTTATTGTTGACCGTTGTGGGGTTTATTCAGATTGTTGGCCTGGACAGCAGTCCTTGTTGGTTTCCCTACTCACCGACGCTGTCTCCGTCAGCTGTGTGGGTGTGTGTGTGTGTGTTTGTGCGCGCGTGTGTGTGTGCAGCCCGTCCTAACCCCACACGCCACCAGCGGTTCTGTTCGATTATTAATTCACCATCGGCTGTCAGGTCCTGTTGGCGTCACTCGCTCTCTCGCTGCAGCGCTCCTGCAGAGCGACCCGCCGTTCGCCCTGCTCACTTTTCAGCCTCCACTGGAGAGCAAAGGGGAATAGAAGTGACCCATACCGTTTGTTATTTTCCGTAAGTGATCGCCTGCTACAACACAATCTCCCCCCCCCCCCCCCAAACCCACTTCCAAGGACTCTTCTTAAGAGCGACTGGAAGTGGACCACACTGAAACATTCCCAGCCCTATAGACGCAGGCCTCGGGAGCGGCTCAGAGTCGTACCTATAGAAACGAAGGTCAAAAGGCTGTGTGTTAGAAGCTTCTTTAAAAAGACGAAGCGAGGCTATTTCTTTCCCGGCTTAACCGTGAACGGGGCCGGGGGCCATTAAACCATTGGCCCGTCTGTGTGTTCTGTGTGCACGCGGATCCAAAGAGACCCGCCTGTGTGTGTGTGTGTGTGTGTGCGCGAGACTCTTGTTCTTTCCCAGTGTGTCAGAGATCCATTAGATCCGTCAGCAGCCTGACGTACCAAGGGCACCGCTCCGCTCCTCGCTGGCCAGCGCGCTCCTCTCTCCTCCTCCTCCTCCTCTAACGACCTTCTGTGTCCGATTCATCATACAGGACACATACATCACACACGTGAGAGAGACAGACGGAAAGGGATGGCGTGTGTGTTATAAATATGTGTGTACGTGCTCGGCGGTATGTATAAGGGTAGGTGGGTGTATGAACGTGTGTGTGTGTGTGTGTGTGTGTGTGTGTGTGTGTGTAGAGTGCATGTCAGCAGCTCTGCACAGCTTTGTTGCGTGTGCAGTTTTCATGGTACATTATGTGAGCATTCAGTCAGGCCTAGATTCCAAATGTATCTGAGAGGCTCCACTCTCTGTCTGTGTGTGTGTGTGTGTCTCTGTGTGTGTGTGTGTGTGTGTGTGAGGAAGACCCTGCGTGTTTGGCCCTCCTCATGCTTATAGGATTATATGGGTTCCCAATTACCTTGGTCTCCTGTTCATGTGAAGGTTTTTATTGTATGCCTGCATGTGTGTGTGTGTGTGTGTGTGCGCGCATGTGCCGTGGGTGTGTTGAAGTGTAGAACCTTGTTACATTACATTTACATTTAGTCATTTAGCAGACGCTCTTATCCAGAGCGACGTACAGTAAGTACATGGACATTCCCCCGCTCAGCCACCTGACTCCTCACTCCTTGTTGAGTGCATCCGTATCTCGCTGGGGAGCTTCTGCCTCAGCAGACTGGACGAGGTGTTGTGCTCTTCCTCGGGAGACGAGCTCCTTCTGTCGGCACACGCAGACTTCGCCATCTTCTACTATCTCTCCGTCTCCACTTCCTGTTCTGGTTTCACAGGATGTGATGACAACACTTCACCTCAAACAAACTCGAATAAAAAAAAAAAAAACATGTATGTTTTTAAGAGAACTATATTTGAGAACTACATTCACACTTTCCTGGGTGTCAGCTAAACACGTACAGGGAGCTGGACAGTGAGGAACCACGATGACGCATCCAACACCAGATGCACAGTTAGGTTCAACAATTGGCTGTAGCCCTAAAAAAACGTGTTGTTCTTACAGGAAGGTCAGTTAGCGAGGCTTACATGTCAGAAGAGCTGACTGTTGTCCAGGCCAGATGGTTGGACGCTGATGTTGACCCATTTTACAGCCTGTGTTCTGTTTCCTAGGCTCGCTGGCCTGCTCCTCTCCGCTCCGAAGCCTGTGGCTACTGTAAATCAATACGCTGCTCAGGGCAAGATCATATGACCGTTCATGTTTACCATGCACATGCATTTCCCATGGTGGAGCGAATGTGGATGTTTGCATGCGGATGTTTACAGAAGGGGTCCTGTCAGTCTGGTACATGATACCATAAAGAGCATCTGGAGTGTGAAGTGCGAGTGAAGACGTCCTGTAGCTGACTCTCTCTCTCTGAATGTAGGCAGGGAGCAGGGAGAGGCGGGCGGAGATCTCGGGGTAGGAAAACAACAGCTCCCGTGTGGTTTTTAAAGACGCAGTTAAAGCTCTTTGCCTAATATAAACACGCCCCTTGAACTGGCGTTCTGTGCCTCAGATTTTTACCACAGTAACCCCCTTGTGTGTGTGTGTGTGTGAGAGAGATAGTGTGTGAGAGAATGTGTGTGTGTCCAGCCAGCCATGGCAGGGTGTTTGGGGAGTACTTTGCTGACGATCAATAAGAAGAAGCTATTTAACAGAGGCCAGAACCTATAAAGGTAACACTCAGCCTGATGAAGAGACAAAGGGTATCACCAAGTGTCTGTCTGCCTGTACATAAACATGCATACAACAACTATGTGTACACACACACACAGACTATTTTAACATGCCCTGTTTTTCCTCAAGATTTCCCATATTGTTGCATGCTTCATGCTGCTTCGCCGTCGGATCTAAAAGCTCTTTCAAGTAAAAAGCCACGCATCCCTCGGTCCTCCGGGGGGAGGGGCCTGAGGTGGGGGGAGTGTGTGTGTGTTTTCTACCCGTCGTCAAGGTTTCTCAACCCCCTTCTCCCTTTTGTCCCGAGCCCTGACTCATAAAAGGGTCATTCCGGTCAGAACTGTGAAGTCATACAGAATCCATCAAACTGTCTGTGCGGATTATGCCGAGGCTGGCTGGAACGTGACATGTAGCAGGGTGCTGGTGTCTGTGCAGAGGGAGAGGAGAGGAAGCCGTTGTGGTCGTCCCCTGGCTCTGTACACGCTGTAGAGAGGGGCCTGGCGTAGGAGAGCACATATCCTGCAGTGGATGTGTGAGTTGAGGGTGTGTGATTGTGGCTGACTTTATTCTCCTTTTGTGTGCGTGTGTGTGCCTGTATAAGTGTTTTCATACGCTGTGTGTGTGTGTGTGTGTGGGGGGGGGGGGGGGGAGTATCCATGCATGCACATCTCGGCTTGTAAGTAAACAGTGCCACAGGAATCCCCTGACGTGGAAGACGCTGTTCGTTAGGGCAGGCCTGTGGGATCCCACAGCTGTAATTAGACAAGTTTTCTTTTGTTTTTGTGTTTCATTTATGTTTCCCCCCCAGTGATTTAACTCCAGTGTTGTTAACCAGTGTGTGTGTCTGTGTTAACACAGAGCTGTGACACACACACACACACAACGTTCATGGCTTTTTAACGCTCCTTAAGATAATTAAGGCGGAATGGGTGTTTTTGTTACATTTCAGAAAAGGCATTTCCATTCATTAGCATAAAAAGAAAAACACATCCTTGAGTTTTATTATAGGGAAGAAAAATCTATTTATGCTAAAACCTCTCTCTGTCTCTCTCTCTCTCTCTCTCTCTCTCTCTCTCTCTCTCTCTCTGTGTGTGTGTCTCTCTCTCTGTGTGTCTCTCTCTCTGTCTCTGTCTCTCTCTAGGCCCGGACAGGAGTGAAGGAGGAGTCTCCAAGACAGCAGAGAGGACTATCCCTGTTGACATCATGTGATCTGTGCCCGTGCCCTGTCAGTGGACCCTAACCTTCCTGGGAGTCATCGTGACCCCCCAACAGCTCCATCCCTCACCAGCACGGCCACCCATCACAGCCACTCTCTCTCTCTCTCTCTTTCTCTCTCCGCCACCTGTCTTTTCTCCTCAGATAAAAAATGACCTTGCTTGTTTTCACCCAGCCCAACGCCCCTAGCAAATAAGGCCTTTCAGCTCTCAACACAATACTAGAGAAAGGACTGCTGAAGCTCCCAGTCCTGTTCTACCTCACCACACATCCTCTCTCCACACACAACCTCTTCAAGCAAATAAGGACTCGGAACTATTTTCGGCTGTCACCTGTAGCCATTTTGGACTCCTGTTTCCAAAACAGGCGGGTTTTCTACTGAACAGACGCCGTACTGCTGGAACAACACGCGTCCTGCTCATGCATGGGGGACTAAGACCACAGCCGGACTCACACGGACTCCATTTTGGCTCTTCGGCGCCTGTGTCGGCTGCGTTTCATTGAGTGGTGTCAGCAGCTGGAGGTGCGCTTGTCAGCATGGCTGGGAAGGGTAACCCTGGCCCTCACCTCAACGGGTTCCCCATGCCCCCCTACTCCTACTTCTTCCCCCACATGCTGGGAGGCCTCTCGCCCCCCGCCCTGCCAGGACTGCCCCTTAGTGGGTACAGCACCCCCTCGCCAGCAAGTAAGTACCCTTGCTCTGGCCCTGTGCCCGCACTGATGTTATATTTCAAGTTGTTGCACTTCACTGGTGGGTAACTAGACCTAGCTCAACTGCTGTGAGTGTCTGCTGTGGTTACTGTGGGAGAAGCTGCATCTATGGTTTCTGTTAGGGCGGCTGTGCTGTTGCTGCCATGTGGCTCAGGGTATCGAATAGT
>NW_027120520.1:0-10000 GCF_038355195.1 Osmerus mordax | reverse complement strand
TCAGCCCCACTGGCCAATTATTTGGGCCAAACAGAGCAGAAGGGTTAATCCACGCTCGACTAACACAAACACACACACACACAACAGCAGCAGCTAACCTCCAGAGGTGTGTCCTCACCTCCCATCAGGGGGACATGAGTGAGGGAGGTAGTTAGTGAGCTCAGGAGGACTAGCGTAGCGTCAGCAGACCAGACCCCCTCCTGGAGAGTGCTGCTGTCACTGCAGCTGGAGAGATCAGCTCGTCTCTGACATGCACAGGCATCCGGCCGCTCACACACACACACACACACACACAATGACATGTAGGTATTCGGACGCTCACGCACGTACACAAACACGCTCACACTGGCATTCGCAAGGACACGTGTAGGCATTCACACACGAACGCACACTCACACTCACACACACACGCACACCATCATTAGGGCTCTGATTTAGCCTTGGTTTCCCTGTATCAGTGGGAAACAGGCCAGGTATAATTCCCGGCTATTGATCTGATCATTGAAGCCTTGTGGTTTAGTAAGCCGTTGCTGAGGCTATCACGTTAGCACCCTTTTGTAATTATAATGAATAGGAAGGCTAGCTCTCTACCGCTTATTTAGGCTAATTGGGTTTATCCTGTGGGTTTCTGCATGCAGACAGTAATTGGTCACTAGTGGGCTTTCCTTTCCAGACCTGGCCAATATGCACTCTTGGTTCTGGCTTCACAAGGGGGCAAATTGGGATTCATGAATGGTCCTAGGGGAGTGGGGGAAATATCAGATGATGTTTTTGTAGAACCTGAGAAAATAAGTAGCAGAGCTATATAGTAGCTATATCTGTGTGTGTGTGTGTGTGTGTGTGTGTGTGCCTGCAAGCCAGAGTGTGCTCCTCTCCAATTAGTGGCATTCAAGCATCCGATGTTGGAATGTCCAGGCTGTGTGTAAATATGGTTATGGTAATGTGTGTGTGTTGGGCTGGTCAGATGGTTTTGTGTCTGCCCTGGTGGTCTGCAGGCCTGGAGGGCAGCGGGGTGGGCTGCCTCGTGGGTGGCAGGAGTTCCACACCATGAGAGGAAACCTCCCTCCTCCTCCTCCCCTCTCAGCCCTCCTGGTCTGACACAGTGACTTTTTAGTTTAGAGGTAAACAGCAACATGCCAAACAGCAGATGGGTGGTTATCTTGGGCCGCACACAGGCTGAGGACAACCACCCCCCCCAAGACAGACTGGAATGAACAGGTCGACTTCAGACATTGACCTCTTTCTTTTTCTTTTCTTTTTTCTCTTTCTTTCTCTCTCTCTCTCTCTCTCTCTCTCTCTCTCTCTCTCTCTCTCTCTCTCTCTCTCTCTCTCTCTCTCTTTCTCTCTTTCTCTCTCTCCCACACACACACACACACACTACTCATTTATGGTCCACAATCTCATTCATTTGCTCTTTCACAGGGAAGTGTGTGACTTTGAAACTGCATCACTGCTATCTTGCTCGATGCGGTATGAGTGTATCGATACACACACACACACACACACACCCTCTCGAGAGGACACCGCTCATTATTGGAATCCCATTTGAGAGGTGCCAATACTGTGATTCCGAGGAGGCATGGTTATTAAACCTGCCATGTAAAACACCTCTACTCCCTCCCTGCCTCTCTCTCTCTTAACCAGAACAAGTTGGTTGTCAATTAACCAAAGACAGATTGTCAAACAAGCTTCCGGACTGAAATATCGTAACATTTCCAAGTTCAATCGAATTTTTTTGTCATACACCATTTTACGACAGGTAATAGCCGACCTTGAATTCGAATGGGTTGAATGACGTGAGATGTTTGTGATTAAGTCTTCACAGACTGCTACTGGCTTTGCTCAGTGTGCAGTTCTTCTTGTTAGTCTGTGGTTAGCATTGAAGATACATGGCTGCTTCCCAGCTCCTATTACCGCCTGGTCTATGGCTTCTCTTTATCATCTGAAGCATAATTCCCACTAAACACATTGTGATAATGTGATTAAACGTTGATACCTGCTGACAGGGCCTGTGGGTCTAGATCAGTTGGAGCACCAATCATTGTTCCCAGCTGCACCATGGCGGTGCTATATGCTGCCCGAAGCATGGCTGGCACTACGGCAAGGTGTGTGTGTGTGTGTGTGTGTGTGTGTGTGTGTGTGTGTGTGTGTGTGTGCATGCATGTGCATGTGCATGTGTGTGTGGTTGGTGTGTGCATGGTTGGGTGTGTGTGTGTGTGGTTGGGTGTGTGTGTGTGTGTGGTTGGGTGTGTGTGTGGTTGGGTGTGTGTGTGTGTGTGTGTGGTTGGGTGTGTGTGTGTGGTTGGATGTGTGTGTGGTTGGGTGTGTGTGTGGTTGGGTGTGTGTGGGGGGGCTGGTTTATCAGGACACTGTGGATACCCCTGCAGGGTAGACCACAGCAGGGTAGGTGAGGCTCAGAGAGAGAGAGAGGTAAAGAGAGAGAGATGGAGGTGGAGATAAATTGGGACACGGAGAGGGAGAAGAGGGGTACATAGATGTAGCTAAGAGATGCAGTAAGCCTGAGGTAAGAGAGAGCCAGAAACCACAGAGCAGAGAGAGATAGAGCAAGAGACTGAGAGAGAGATGGGGGGGGGGGAGCGGGAAGAAGAGGAGAAAGTGAGCTTGAATCAGAGAAAGAGAGAGAGAGCAGAAAGAAGAGAGAGAGGAGCTGTAGCGAGTCGGCCGAGGCCCCCTGTGTGGCTGCAGCAGAAGCGGGCGCTCCAGGCGTACACACAGACCCTGGCAGGGCCCGTGTGTACGCCTGCCACTGCCAAGTGCTAACAGCTCAGCCAACAGGGCTCCCACTGGAGCCTGCAGCCCCTCTGCATCCTTCTCTCCATCCCCCCCCCCCCACCCTCTCTCTCTCTCTCTCTCTCTCTCTCTCTCTCTCTCTCTCTCTCTCTATGTCTCTCTTCTATTCCTCCTCGCTCTCTCTTCCTCACTCTCCTCTCTTCATCTCTCTCCATCCCTCCCTCTCCCTCTCTCCCTCACCCTCCTTTGCCTTCTCTCTCCCTCCATCTCCAATCCCTTCTTGTTTCTCAGGGGGCTTCATTTCCCTCCCCACGCTCCGCCTCTACTTGACAGTGTTATCATGACGCTCCATTATCCAACTTATTTACTCATTTCATAATATTACCATGGTTTTCTGAGGCAACCAGAGGCCAAATCCCAGCCCAGAACACTTGATCCTCGCCCTGCCTTATCCCTGTTAGCTTGGCAAGTGGCATTGCTTTTCTCTCTCTCTCACTCTCGCTGTCTTTTCTTTTACCGTTTTTTGTGGACGCTTATGCAAATGAGGTCCCTCTTCTGTTCAAAGAGCTGTCTCCTGATAATCCAGTGGATGGCTCCATTTTCCAAGTGGCACACACACAAACACACACACACAAAAACACACACACACAGTCAAGCCCCTTTAACAGTATCTGATTTGGAGCAGTGCTTTAAGCTGTAGCGGGGCCACATTCACTTCAAAAACACTCCCCCCCCCCCCCCCCCCCCCCCTGTTGCTACTAGCTACCAGTGCAGCAGACGGGTAAACACCAATCCAAATCTCCCTCTGATGTGTACTACTATCTTCATTTATATTCTGTCTTCAAACAAGAGTGTGTGTGTCTGTGGGCGTGCACGCGTGTGTGTGCACGTGTGTAAGTGCACGGTGTGTGTGTGCGTACGTGTGTAAGTGCACGTGTGTGGCACGTGTGTGTGTGTTTGCACGTGTATGTGAGTGCTGCACTTATTAGCAGCATGGGCTACAGGTGCTGATACTGAGCAGCCTGGGATGTGTTCTAAGATTGAGTGCGGGGCGTGGCGGGGTGGGGTGTGGGCTTGGCGGTGCGGGGCGTAGCAGACCTGGCCTGCTGTAGAGCCAGGAAGCTGGCAGGAACTCATTCAGCTGTCACAGACAGTTTGGCTGTGTGGAGAATCTCTCATATATCTGAATTTCATTCAAAGGTCAATACGGTCTGTGGATTCAGATAAAGCATTTCAAGTGTGTGTGTGTGAGTGTGTGTGTGTGTGTGTGAGACTATCTTAAGAGAGAAGGGGAGAGAGAAAGAGAGAGTGTGTGTGTCACAGTCGGTGACAGTCCCTCTGAATATCGGTCCCGGTTAATATATGCCAGTTACCTAAGGTGGAGGGGGGGCTCGAAGCGAGGGCTTGGAAAGGTTAGGCACTGTGAAAGGTGCTGATTGAATTATCAAGCATTGCTCGTCGTCAAGGGGTCGTTGTCAAGGGGTTGGGAACACTTTTTAAGCACGTCTAATGCGCTTTTTCAGGCACCACAAAAGAGCTGCACTACTGAGAGGATGGCGGGGGGGGGGGGGGGGGGGGGGGGGGGGGGGGGTGCTTAAAATGTGGGCCAACACCAGCTCCTCCATACCCACTGGGAAGAAGGGCACCTTCTCTCATTTTATTAGGCTTGTCTGCCTGCATTAGCATATAGCATTGTTTGGGCGGAATAGAAAACTGTTCCCTGTACCTGTGTCAGGCAACGGCACTTTGTTTATCGCCAGGTCATGGTTAGGGACCTCTGTGTTCAATTAGACAAGACAAGGGTCATAAACAGTTTTTCTGTAATATGCACTGTGAAATGCCACTCTATAGTATTGTTATTGAGATGTCCTTCAGCCTTAAGTGCTACGCTGCGCTAAGTGCAACAAAGGAGCAGATCTAAGCAACCTACTTCAGCTGCTAGACCAAAAAAATTGATATTATTATTTTTTTTAATCCTTTTCATTCTGTTCTCTCTCTTTTATACTTTCCACTCTTCTTTGTTCAATTTGTTCCCTTTGTTACTGTCTAACTCTCACACAGTCCTCTGCTTCCTGTCTCTATTTCTCTTGCCCTCTGTCCTTCTCTATATTTCGTTAGTTAGTTGATTTTAGCCATGGGCCTGTGATTAGTGTGGGAGCTCTTTCGCCTCCTCCCTCTTTCTTCTCCTCTCCTCTGTGTCTCTCGCCTCAGTCTGTCTCTCTCTCCTCTCCTCTGTGTCTCTCGCTCTGTTTGTCTCTCTCTCCTCTCCTCTGTGTCTCTCCTGTCTCTCTCTCCTCTCTGTCTCTCGCTCTGTCTCCGTGTCTCTGGGTCAAGTTGTTCATGACTGAGAGACACTCCTCACCTGTCCATTGCACATTCCATGGGGATTTAGCCCTAAAGGATATGCCATTGTGTGTTTTGTGTGGACCCTGTGACATGAAACAACCTGTTACAGATGGATGACTAGTGTTGGTTAGAATGGAGCTTAAAAGGGCTTATTTTGATCATGTGTTTAAGCCCTGTGTGATTTATGCCTGTGAACCAGGAATGTGGTACTGTAATGACAATGAGTGATCGATTACTACTGAGATAAAGAATAGAGAGACAGGACCAGAGAGGTACAGACATTCTCTCTCTCTCTCTCTCCCTCTCGCTCTCTCCTCTCTCTCTCTCTCTCTCTCTCTCTCTCTCTCTCTCCCCCCTCTCTTTTCTTTTTCTTTCTCTCGCTCACAGTCTCTCACACACATCTGTACCCACGCTGTACGTGGCAATTAATGTGTGCGTGTATTGCGGGGGGAGGGAGGGGTTAAGTGTCCGATCTTATCTCATCAAAGGCCTAGGTGATGGATCACCCAGAGGGGGGGCCGCATACCTGCAGGCCTGCCCAGAGAAGCCAGGGAACTCCCCCTCTCACCTGGAGCAGCTTCATCACTGACTCCCCCTGCACTCAGAGGAAGGGAGAGATGGATGGAGCGACGAGGAGGAGAGGGGAGGAAGGGCCGAGGGGGAGGACAACTGTGGGGGCCCCACGGGCATCTTAAATCAGCAGCAGGGCCCAGACATAGCCTTCACTGAAGAATCAGGCGACCTACAGTTTCCACAGTGGACACTGGAATGCCATTAAGAGTTGTGCGACTGCCGCGTGGACTTTTGGTTCAGTCTCGTAGACGACAGTGGAGGATACTGGAGTTGTGGACCAAAATACTTGCGTATGTGTGTTTGGCTGTGAGTTTTCATGAATGAGAGATTGGAGCAGAATCAGCCCCATGGCCCAGGCCCATGTTGTAGCTGTAGTAGAGTGCGTGTGTTTACCCTGTGAAGTAGGTTCATCCAGCAGAGCTGTGATCAATGGTGAGGGAGGAATGAGAGGTGTGGCGCTGGATGGGGTTTTGCTGATTCAGTGTTTGCTCCCTAAAACAGAGATGTTTCCTGTAAGCTCCTGGGTCCGGCTCCTTTGTCTCTCCCTCCCCTCGCTCCCTTCCTCTCTCCACCTCTGCTTTTCCCCTCTTTTCCCAAATACTTCCTTGTACCTTTTGTATCTTGCTATTCCTCCTGCCTTCAAGTTCTCTATCCCTCTATCTCTCTCCCTCTCTCCCTCTCTCTCTCTAACTCTCAATCCTTCTCAGTCTCTAACTCTCTCTCTCTTTCCCTCTCTCTAAATCTCACTCCTTCTCAGTCTCGAACTCTCCCTCCCTCTCTCTCTCTCTCTCTCTCTCTCTCTCCTCTCTCTCTCTCTCTCTCTCTCTCTCTCTCTCTTTCTCTCCCTCTCTCTAACTCTCACTCCTCTCAGTCTCTCTCTCTCCTCCCCTCCTCTCCCTCTCTCTAAGTCTCCCTCCCTCTCAGCTCTGTGGGAGCAGGCCTGAAGGCGGGCCCCGGGTGAAGTGCCTCTCTAACTGTGTTGTTTCAAACTGATTGATAATTGAGCCGTTTACACAGTGTGAGTGCTAGACAGACCAGCTGGTTTGATTTAAGCTGATATTGCTTTAATTAGTACATCAACGGAGGTTGTGTGTGTGTCTGAACGCAAGGGTGTGTTTGCGTGTGTGTGTTTGTGCGTGTGCTTATTTGGAAGGCTGTGTGTGTTTGACCTTCTGTGTTTGTGTGGTGGCATGTGTGTATGTGTGTGTGTATGGGTGCCTTTTCCCAGTGTGTAGCACTGCATATGTGTTTGTTTGAGAGCGTGTGTGTGTATCTTTGTGTGTATGCAATTCCGGGAATGTCACCACGAGTGAGGTTTCTCTGGTCGGCCTGCCTGCGTCTGGGCTGGATGAGGTGGTTTTGGTCCGAGGACAGGCTCCCTTGAAGACCAGCAGCGAGCCTGCCGTGCTGTCACAGCGCTCGGTTTACATCAGTCCAGAGGAAAATCCTCCTCATGTTGGAAACAGGCTTATTTGATGTCGTTAGTAGCATTTGAAAGTCTTCACAATGGCTTGATTTATGTTTTTCTGTCCTCCATTCGTTCACTGCCTCTGTGTGCCTGCGGGTGGCCATGAATGTGGAGGGCTACACCTTAACGTGTTCAGACCAGTAGCACTTTGCCGTAACCCTCTTGCTTAGTTGATTTGGAGAAGGGATGCGAAGACCAACTCACTCCTTCGCATGTCTCTTCAGATGGATGTCCCTAACCTACATTAACAGAAACGCTTCACAGTAAACAGTGGCCTTCCATCTTTCTTTAAGCCCCTGTGGGGTTTCAAGTAGTGCTCTTTTCATCCTCCTCCTCATGTCAGAGCAGCTCTTCAGCTCCCAGGGCTCCATGGTCCATGGCCTCGTCTTCGTCTCATTCTCTGCTCCCTCTCTCGTGGGCCGCTCTCTCTACCTCTTTTCCCCCTCCTCCTCTCTCTCACTTTTTCGCTCTCTCTCTTCCTCTCTCTCCCCCTTCCTTTCGCTTTCGCTTTCTCTCTCTCTCGCTGTTCCTCTGTCTGTCTCCCTAATTTGATTGCAGCTCTTTTTCAGTGGTGGAAGGAGAAGGAGGAAGGGGGGGGGGGGGGGGGGGGGGGGGGGGGCAGACGATTGCTAATTTTGTTTCATCCACATGTGGCTCGCCCTGTCTCAGATCTAATTGACCCTCCCATCTCTCCTCCCTCCCTCCTCCTTCCTTCCCTCCCTTCATCCGTCCTTCCCACCCGCACCGCATCTGTTCTGGGTAAATGGGCTGTTCCTCATAATGCATGAAGGAATAGATCGGTGGACAGAAAATGAAACGGAGATATTAATACGGGAACAAAAGCACTCCCAGGCCCATTGGGCCCTCTGCCTCCAGCACTCTGCCCCAATCACGTCTCCAGCCTGTCAACACTCTTGACATTTAATGATCATAGAGATGGTATAATAGCGTTGTTAGCAGACATTATAACTGGAAGCAACAGTACACAGCCATTGTGTGTAGTGCATTAGTTGAGTAGTACTGTGTGTCTTTAATAGGCTGTAAGATGCAGCGCAGGGATACATGCTTCTCTTTTTCTGCTTGTACTCGTTGGTGTTGTCCTGGTTTGATGTGCTGGATGGGCCCTGCAGTGGGGGCTGAGGGCTGTTTAAGACAGTGGTTGCGTGTCACTTGTCTGGCTTGCAGTCTTTAGACTATCCCCCAGGCTGCCTGTCACCTGCCACCAGATGTTGAGGGAGATGGTCCACACACACACACACACACACACACACACACGAATGCGTTCGCACACTCTCACACACACACGTGGCTCTGACCTCAAGAGGTAATTGCTATGTTGGGGACTCGGCACACGAGAAGGGTCTGTTAAGTGATTAGAGAACCCGCACGACACGCTCACCACACGCATGCATGAGCCCACACACACACACAACACACACACACGCTGCGTCAGAGGCTCTACCCCAAACATACTTCAAAGCTCTCAGCTCCCTCAAGGACTTCAAACGCTGCAGGGGTCACATTAAAAAAAACTGAATTTATTTTCTGTAAGGTCATGATTTATTTGATTGAAAAATGAAACCACAAACCAAATTGACATTATTTTTCTTTTCTGGCCCGCTTTACCATAAAGACAGAAATTGCTTCCAGGTGGGATTCTACTTAGGAAGACTATGGCTGGTTTGAAGGCCTGACATTTTTTACTCAGTCTCTCTCTCCTCCTTTTTCTCTCTCTCTCTTCCTATTCTATCTTTATCTCTCTCTCTCCTCTCTTTCTCTATTGCCCTTTCTGTCCCTCAACCTTTCCCCTGTCTCTCATACCACCATAGTATGTCATTTCTTCATCAAGATTGTACATGGTTTTGATTCATGACGCGCGGCACACACACAGGCGTGCGCACACACACACATATAGGCGCGCGCCACACACACACACACATAGGCGCACACACACACACATATAGGCGCGCGCACACACACACACATAGGCGCGCACACACACAGAGTCCAGTGTCTGTATGTAATCAGTCGTGTTGGGTTGGAGCATGATGGATGATGTTGGATACAGGTGATCAGTCTCCTTCTATCAGGTTGTGGGCCTTGCCAACATCAAGCCTCCTGTGTTACTGAGCACTGGCTCAGACCTGCCACTCAACGAGTGAGGCGGGGGGGTGGTAGAGAGAGGAAAACAGAAAGGGAGGGGTCGGTACACTGAGAGAGTATGGGGGGAAAATAAATATTTGTAAGGGCAGCAGTGGACAAGAGAAATAATAGAGAAACTAGGCAGAAGAAAAGAGAGAGGCAGAGAAAGAATGAGAGAGAGAGAGAAATATGGGAAGCTAGGAGAGAGGGGAAGGGGAATGAGGCCAATCTTACATGAGATTTCTCATGAAGTTGAACAGAACAATGCTTAGAATGTCCTTTGTAGGAGATTGGTTCTGTTTTTTTTTAAAGAATAATTTTCTGCATTTTCTGCTTTATTATGATTGTGACAGTGAAGGTGGACAGGAATGTCAGGGAGAGCGAGAGGGAGAGGACATGCAAGACATGCCAAAGGCTGGAATCAAACCCTGGTCCCTGCGGTAACGCCTTAACCTACATGGTATGCACTCTACCCTGTGAGCCACCAGGTGCCCCTGAGGTTGGGTCTGGGGCTGTCTTTAGTGTGCGTAAATGTGCACTGTGCAGAGCAGGATTTTCAGAGGACAGACAGGCAGACATGGTTGTAGCTGTGCACCAGGCTGTTTGTGTAAAGGCATCATTTCTGCTGTCATCCTCTCAGCTAGACATGAAGCCATTATTTTAGTCATCAGAGCCTGCTCATTTACACCGACCGGGGACGAGAGATGGGGTATGTGTGTG
>NW_027120519.1:12500-23862 GCF_038355195.1 Osmerus mordax | reverse complement strand
TATCTCTTTCTCCTTCTCTATCTCCTTCTCTATCTCCTTCTCTTTCTCCTTCTCTATCTCTTTCTCCTTCTCTATCTCTTTCTCCTTCTCTATCTCTTTCTCCTTCCTACCACCCCCGCTGTCCTTCCCTCAATTTCTCTCTCCCTTTATCTCTCTCCCTATCTCTCTGCAGTGAGGTTACTTGGGCAAAAAAACACACACACACTCAATCTCTCTTCGGCCAGCTTTGTGCTGGAGTAGTTTTCCATGTTCCCAGCAGTGTGGAGCTTAGGGAAGCAGCACTGGTGTGTTTGAGCCGGCTGGCACTTTTACCCCCATCCCCCCTCCAGAATTGTACACATGGTGGCTGCCTTGTTTCAGAAGCCACTGACCACATTCGCTTGACTTCTAGCTGCCCATACTTGACTCAGTGTGTGTGTGTGTGTGTCACCAACCACTCTCTCACCTTCTAATGTCAAAACAACTAGCAGCTCTGCAGAACTGGGTCTACCAGAGGGCATCGATATGACTAGGCACTTCCTGGCACCCCTCCAGTGCCCTCATTCCCCCTAGGGTGATGTAATACCCTCATCATGAAAAGATCACAGCACCTCCCCTCTTCTCACTCTCCCCTCCCCTTCGTCCCCCATCTCTCTGTAAGCCCGAAAAACTATGGCCATTAAGTGGCCTGGCGCCTGCAAAGATCCAGAATGACGAGTCACGTTTTGATGATGTCATTTCCCTCGGCAACAACTTCTGTTCCTGTCCAAGTCTCCCGGAAATGTGACTCCCGGAAAAGGCCATGGAAAGGAATTCTCCAGGCCTTTTGGTCGGGCTATCTCCCTGTGATAAGCACTGATCAACAATCCATTATCTACCAGAGTCTTGCTGTGCAATCACAGCCCACTGTAAAATGAGTTGGCCCTACAAACAAAAACAAAGTCAGAAAATTTGCATTTTTTGACACCCATTACTCACTGACCTAATCCTGTTAAGGAATTTCTTCCTTGCTATCTGAACAGGGCTGCTCCTTCACTGAGGCGTTATCAGTCAGAGTAAACAGTCTGGGCCCTCCATTAAATAAGTTTCACAGTCAGTGGGGGAGCACTCAGGCCACAACCTCTCCTGCTGTTGACCCTGACACCCCTCCCTCCCTACTCCTCCTTGGTATGGCCCGGTTCTGGACTGGGGTTCCAGTGGAGGGTCAGATGCTGCTGGGACATATTACCAACAGTGAGCTCCTACTCCTAAAAGAGTGTGCGTGTGGGGTAGGGGGTTGTGCTATGAGTTTATCCGAAAGGTTAGTTTGTGAGCTTCTCCAAGTTGCAACACTGTTGCTTGCAATGTTGTAGAGGAGTTAGGAAAGAGTTAAATTCCCCAAATAACAAAATTCTATTTCTGAGCTTGTTGGATGCTATGATAAAGTTTCAATGCTACTTCAACCGTCACATGAAAAGTTTGCAAGGTTGTTTCTGCGAGCTGGCTGGTTGAATTTTCGGTTGAGGATGAATCTCAGTTGGTTCAGTGGCCTGCACTTGAGGAAAGTGTGATTGTGTAATATCGGGTGTACAAGGTGGAAGACCTGGAAGGATGTCGGATGAGAATTGCAGAGGCGAATCCGAGTCAGCGTGTGGGTCATTTGGAGGTGAGGCTGCCTGCTTCTGTGGGTTCAAGAAAAGTTCAGCCGCATAGCATTAGGCAAATTAGCGAGACAGCGACTGGGGGACAAAAAAATCGGAGGGTACTGAACGATGAGAGAGCACGGCAGAGGGGTCAAATTAGTTGGAAGGAGGAGCTCAAAGGACGACCAATCTATAGAAAAACGGAACAGTATGGTGAAAATAGTTTCTTAAACTGTTTTATTCTTGAAATGTATTCATAACTAGTCTGCAAAGCAGTATTTGCTTGTTTAATTAGGCTTGAATCGAGTCGTCCAATATTTTTGTTTTCACTTTGGACAGGCGGTAGCCTAGTGGATTTGCGTATTTGCCCAGGTCCGACGTCCCACTATGTTAGGGTAATGTCTCCAAAGAGTTAAATATGGGAGGAGCCACGGATGAAAAGGGAGTGAGGAAAGAGACGCGATTGGAGGTGGGGCCAAAGCCCCAGCTGCTGTGCCTTGTCACATTCTGCAGAACATGATCCCCACAATTAGTGTGGGAATGAATTCGGTTTCTCTCTCAACACAAACAAGGCGAACTAAGTATCTTGTGCAAACTCGGACGTTCGAAAATTATAGCGCAAAATAGAAGATACGTAGAAGCATCGTGCAATTTTTGTGTTCTGTAGAATAAGTGGAACCGTGGACTAGGGGCTGGTCGTACACCCAAGGCAGGAGCGCAAACGGGACAATCTTCCTTATCCCAGAGGACGAGCTGGAAGTGTGCGGAATGCATTTCAGCTCTACAACAGCTCTGTTGCCATTCTGAATCCGCTTCATGGCTGTTGAAATTGTCTGGGAGATTTAGGATATTACAAGAGAAGATTTTGTATTTTTCTGAGGATCTAAGTTTATCATTTGAACAAGGCCGAATGGACTGATCAATCTCGCAGAAGTTATCTGGGTCGTTTTCGATCAAACGAACCATCCGGTTCATTCCAAGCTATCCTTTGGAACCATCATGTTGACTATTCTTTTGAATGATTTCTTTCTCAAATGGAATGCGGGTGATTATTCCATACATTGAAAAGGCTATAGCCTAAAGCCCTGTCTTTGATTAGCCACACAATAAGACTCAGAATCCAGAGCACTGTGTCTGGGACGGATTTATTTAGTTTCTTTCAAATTCATCGCATCTTTTTTCCTTTTTAACTATTTGTACTACCTCTGCTGTTGTTAAGCCCAAAACCACTGTGGGCTACGCACACATTTTGTCTGCCCAAATCCTTGCGCGCAGACATTTCTCTTTTTTGACAATAATCCCTGCGCTTTCTGACTACGAATGATGTATGAGAGTGTGGACGTAGTGGGACTGAATCCCAGCCCGAACCCGTTTTTAATGATGGATTACTACAACCAGAGCAGAGGATGCCTTATCCCGGAGAAAGGACTTGTGCCCGGAGCGCCCCATCCGTACAGCACGTCCATCAGAAATCAACACTGGAACGGCTCGAATCACTGTAGGTGGCATTTTCACTGCCTCGTTAACTTCATTTTACTAATTGGTCGTTTACTAGGTTGACACAAACCCCTTCTCGCCATAACAATGTCTGTTTTTTTTCTGGGCTAAATGTTCATGTTTGTAAAAAAAAAAAGGAAAAGAAAAAGAACCACGGTCCACCGAGTGCATGCGCTGTAGTTTTGTTGTTCTCATTGCGCGCTATCTCATCAATATATTAAGGGTTATTGTTGTGTTTATTATTATAACAAGACACATTGAATTGATTTAATAAACATTTGTGAACGAATCTAAAATCTGCAGTAGTATAAGCCTGTGCCGCCCATACCAAATTACTACATTATTAACACGGCCACCATAACTGCATTATCTATTCAAGTAGTTGACCCACTTCTGGATCCTTGTCTTTTATAATCTGTGATGAAGTTCGATCTTTTCAGTGACCTTAAGAAAGCCTAATAACTATCGCATGCAGACTATAGGTCTTTACATTCTTGGAATGTTTGCTTAATAAACAAGGTTTATGCAAGGTATGCCAGCGCAAATCAGATCAAACTCTCCTGCTGGCATAGCCACTGGCATCTGTAACAATCACCAGCATGTTTTATCTTATTACTTCAAACATGTGGCCGTGATACATCGATATGTCGATACGTAAATGTTTTTTTTAACGCAGTTATTGATGATGAATCAGCCGTGATGAGGTATTGAAAAGTGGTAATCCAAGCTATTATTAAAATATTGACCTCCTTCAGGATTATTATATATTTTTAACTTTATTGCAGTGACACTGTACAGTGTTATTAAATTATTGTTGGCCTATAATATTCTCTTTTATTTTGGAATCGAATCAGCGTATCATCCAGATTATACTAAAACTAGTTTCTGTTGACCAAAACCTCTTATTCTTTTAGTGTAGAACCACTGATTGTGCTGCTATTTTTGATCATTTCACTGCATCAACAGAGAAGCATTAAAATGCCATTCTATTCTGTGCCTCCACGGACCTTTAAGGTCTACATTCCTTTTTTGATTACAGCTGAATGATTGGAAAAGGAGCAACTAAGTCTTTCATTTCCTGCCCTCTATCAAACAATCTGCGATGAAAGGAGATGAATGGTGATGCATCAGAGTAGTGACAAATGCACCCAAACTGGTGTTTGTTTTGGAATGCAGTCCTCTCTATGCCTCCCCCAACCCATTTAGGAGACGGGTACTTCATCTGGGCTGCTGGTCTGGTTAGAATGGTCAAATCTTTATGGTCAAAGCAACGCTCTACATCGAACCCAGCCCCCTCCCTTAAAGCTAGACTTCAGCCTCTCACTCTTATCACATTGGCCCAGTGAGTAGCTCTAATGGCAGCATTGATTCAAACCATGTGAGCATCTGTAAAGGGCTAGTAGAGGAAGCGGATTGGAGGTAAGGAGAGGAGGATGAGGAGAAACCGGGTCCACAGTTCTGATTCATATTGCTGTTATCGTTGGAAGAGTCAAGGGGCAATCTGTGCCTGAATACAAATTGGAAAATGTGAGAGTACATTTTGCACAAAGATTGTGTGTGTTTAGTGTCATCACGTGGAGTGCATGCGCTTATTGGATCACGGGGCTGAACAACAAAAGAGCTAAAAAAAAAATCTATATATTTTTTAGGGAAAAGATCCAAACCAGAAAGAGCTGGCCTTTAGACAGCTGCTGGAATTATCCTTCTGTTGTTTTTTTTCCCCGCATCTTTTTCATCTGCCTCTTTTTAAGTGAACTTTATAGACATGAGTCCCATGGCATGCTACCGTCACCCTGTGTGTGGGTTTGGGAAGACATCTAGTTGTAGCTAGAAGCTGAGTTTGTCCCATTACGTTGATCCTGTTGTTTGTCTGTATGCCTTTCAAACGTTTAGACTCTTCACGTCGGGTCTAGGCTAGTCATTCATTAGAAGGCTTTTCAAAAGTCTGCTATGCACTGAGTGCTCTCAATGACACCTTTACCAAAGTGAAACGGCCCAAAACTTAAGGGCTTGGAAATGCACTGCAAAATATGCCTTCCAGATTCATCCGTAATCCATTCCATTGTTTTGCTCTGAAAAAGGAGCATCTCTCCAGTGAGCATAGTTCTGGTTATAGCTGTGTCAGCACCAACTGTCCAGCCTAAACAACAACAACCCCAGTCATCTGTTTGTCTATATTACAGTTGAACAAGCGGTCCCCCCCCAAAAAAAACAAACCTGTCCCAATCCTGGCCGCTTTCCTTTCCTCCAAGAGCGCAACAGTCTGCCGCAATCCCTCCAACAATTACAGGCTCATGCATAAAGGAATGTGCGTGGCCTTGTTCACATGACTGTCACACTTTCGTTGGGGTCCGGAGGACGAGGGAAGGGAGGGCTTGTTGTGGAGGGGAGATGTGCCGTGGTCCTGCCCACATTTCCCTTCCCAGGCTGTCCCGCTCGGGGATCCATCGTGTTCACACGGGGAGACGCGCGCCAGCGTACCAAGGCCAGCTTTGACTCGCTTCCCTAGACCGAGCTGCCCGTTGGGCTCTGATGTCTCAGCGTTGGACGGGGGTTAGTTGCTGGGACTTTAATCTGACTCGTGGTATTTTAAGTGCGGAAGGCCGTTCGGTGGGGGGAGGGCGCCGTATAAAAAACAGATGGTATTTTATTGTTTTCCAACAAGCTAAGGACCGTAACAGCGGTAACAGCGGAAGCTATGTTGGTCAGGGTAAGAAGGAGCTGATGTGGGGGTGGGGAGATTGGAGGTTTTCAGGATTTAACTCAGGAAAATGTTTGTTTGCTGATGGCAGTGTAAAGCATGTGGTTTCTCTGCTCTGGGCAGGAGAGCCCTGAGAGGCAGATGGAGCGAGCAAGACCGCCTTCTAAGTGTGCCGGTTCTTTTACGGAAAACATGGAAACTGCGGCTGATCTGTTTGGGCTAGGCACATGCCAAGCAATTCTGAGTTTCAAAAAAGACAGGCGTATTGCTCCCAAACACAAAAACACCCTTCCTGCATCAAAGCTTGTGAGAGTACTCCCTCTTATTGTGCATTCTTTTTAATGGAACTTGGCCACATTCAAATTGAGCTGATCTTTGCCATCTTCACAGGCATAGGACAGTTTGTGCATGTACTTTGGGTCAGTGCTGAATCACCTAGCCTGGCATGTTCTGCTCAGCATACCTGCTCATGTCCGTACACCTTTTAGCGCTTTCAGGGATGGGGCCCTTTTCTCCTGGGGTGTAGATCTTAACCTGAGGGGACAGGCTGGATGGATGGACAGCTTCGGATCCCCCTCCCCCCTCACACACACGCGCACACACACACACACACACCTGAGGGCTGAGCCCCAGCCCAGTGTCTGTGTCCTGTCAGCCAATAGAGTTAGAGATTTACAGTCCCCTCAGATGGCGGGGAGAGGAAGGGGGGGGGGGGACAGTCCACAGCAAACGCGCCCACTTTCACCTTCAGGTGAACATCAATTACCTTCAGTGTCGTCAAGGTATGTTTGTAATGTCAGCCGAGGTGAGCAGAGTTCAGCCGAGCAGCCGCCGCCGTCGTTCCTGGGAGAACCCGCGGGCAGCGTTTCACAACCTGCCATCACTCCCTCCCAAAATGACACCCTACCGTCAACCTTCAAAGCAGTCATTGCTTTAATGTGACGCGTCATTTATAAACATACGCTCGCATCCTCTTTGAGCCGGCACAAGGTGTTCTGCAGCTTAAGGTTACCGTAGGCGACGGGGTCACGCGTGTTTCCACCTGGCTATGTTTTGATTGCTTATGTTTTATATAGATATCGGGGTGTGGCTCATCAACCTTGGGGTTTGCCAGAGGTTGAGCATGTGCGTCACGTACACAAACAGTGACATAGCTGACTTCAGGCTTTTATTTGCTGTGGGCGGCACAATGCAGAATCATTCAATGTTGAGTGTGTCTGATATTCAGCATATTTCTCGGGGCTGTATGTTTACACACACACAAGCACACAAACACACATGCTTCTATCCACCAACAGGCCCCAGCTTGTTTGTAGAGAGAACGGGCTTGGAGGGCAGCAGTTGGAGTGGTGAACGCAAGCTTGTTTCGACGCTAAATCCCCAAACAAGGGTGGGTTTACTCTGCAAAGCCCACTTTGATGAACAAAGCAGAGCAGACAGAAAAGATCCAGGCTGTGTCATTGATTCATCCCAGCTTAAAGGAGACTGGTGATTGCAGACATTGTGACAATGGGCTGTAATCTCACTATCAATAATTACATTTTCCCTGTTTCAACACACGGGAGCAGGAGGTGGTGGTGATCGATTTTTTTTTTGACTCCCTAAAATATTCATAGCCTCTTCATTTAAATCAATTCGTCTGTATGGGGGCAGCCAAGCGTGGACTGTCAGAAATGGAGCCTGGCCTGTTGTAATCACTTCTTTACTTATCTCTACAGATGGTTTGTTGGCAATGTGCTCTGCTTGGCTGACTACACAGGCAATGTGAGGGAGGTCTCCTAGAATGGTGGTCCTCTCAATAACGCTCTCTCTCTCGCTCTCCTTTTCTTCACCTCCTGTCCTCGCCCCATCTTCATGTCTCCTCCACACCCCCTTGTAATGGAACACGCATAAATTCATCTGGGTATCGAACCTGAGCACATTTATCACCTCGAGATTTCATCTGCGAGGCATTTTCATTCCCGAACCATTTTTTTTCTCTCTCCCTTTTTCCTCTCAGTTCTGTGGCACGTTCCTTGGTACAGCCGTCTAGATGGTAAGCTATAGCCTAGCAGTCAGACACGGTTATTAATCTTTAATGGTTTTCTGTCCTAATTTTCTCTTCATTTTTTTTCTTCAGTGTTTTTTCCCCCTCTGCTCCTCCATGTTGGTAACAATTACATGGAATGTTCGCTTATTTCATCAGTAATGGTGCCAGATAGCCTGCACTTAAGAGTGGGTCTTTGGCCTTTTCTCTCTTTATCTCCCTCTCTTCTCTCTCTTTAATCTCCCATCCTCTTTCCTCTCTCTGTATCACATCATGGCCACCTGTGTTGTTGTCACCCTGTTGTCCTTAATCACACACAATAGCGTGCCCTCCTATTTTAGGAGTGGGACATCCTCACCAAATACCACAAATGGCTCCTTAATGGGGAAGAGGTTAGGCTCAGCAGACTGACATTTGTGTGTTTGTCTGAAAATAGCCTTGTGTTGCCACGTGTGTTTGAACCTCATCCAAGTGAGTACTAAGTTGAGTATTTCTGAGTAGGTCAACTAAAGTGGTTTGAAAACAGGCGGGAGCTTAGCCTATTTAAAGGCTATTCTCCTAATCATGTGTATTTATTCTCATCCTACAGAACTCCTCTGAGGGACATCAAGTTTCTGTCCCCAGACGGGTCTCATTACAGTTATGAACTGAATCCTTATGGTTGTCAGGGTGTGTGTGTGTGTGTGTGTGTGTGTGTGTGTGTGTGTGTGTGTGTGTGTGTGTGTGTGTGTGTGTGTGTGTGTGTGTGTGTGTGTGTGTGTGTGTGTGTGTGTGTGTGTGTGTGTGTGTGTGTGTGTGTGTGTGTGTGTGTGTGTGTGTGTGTGTGTGTGTGTGTGTGTGTGTGTGTGTGTGTGTGTGGCTGAGTTAGCTAGTTGGTGTTATAGGAGGATGAGCCCCTCTATTGTGTGAATTACTGGTTCGTGTAACTAGATCTCCTTATTGTCTCTCTTTCATGCTTGTCATTTTCTCGCCTCCCCCCCCCCCTCCCATCCCACCGTGGTCTGACTCCATCCAGTCCTGTCTGGAGAGTGACCCATTCAGTTAGTCTGGAGGTGACAGGCCTCAGCCACACACAGCCTCCTCCTCTATCGTGCCCTATTCATTATCTGCCTGTCGTTACCTCCATATTTCTGACATGAGGCTTAAAGGCCCACCTGGGAAACCAGAGAGGTTTTGGAGGTAGGAAAGAAGGAAAGAGGCCTTTTAGAAGACGAGTGAGACACTCCGGGGATGGGGGTGGGGGGCTGGGAGAGAAAAGAGGGAAGGAGACAGAGAGAGACAAAGGTGGAGACAGAAGGAATAAAGAGGTACACCTATAGAAGAGTCTGTGGTTTCCAGGAGAGAGTGTGGGCTTTCACAGGGCTGGCGCCCCCCCCCCCCCATCTCGCTCTCTCTCGCTTTCGCTCGCTCTCTCTCTCGCTCTCTCTCGCTCCCTCGCTCTCTCTCTCTCTCTCTCTCTCTCTCTCTCTCTCTCTCTCTCTCTGTGTTTAGGATATTAGTCTGGGTATTGTGTGAAGTGAGAGGTTCCCTCTGGCTGGGCAGCTCTGAACACGTGCGGGTGAGGAGAGGTGAGACCCAGACATGCCTGGATCCCCTGTCCTCTGCCAGGAGACCATTCTATAGAAATACTGAGCTATGGCACTTGAAAGGCCCTCTTCGTTTGAGATGAGTGTATTGTCTATCTGTCTCACCATAGGCGTAGGAGAGAATGGTGAGGGCTTGTGACTTATCGAGGCCATTGTTGGTGCAGTGTTTGTTAAAAGTGCCTTGTGGTACAGATATCCCAATAATGAAGTGGTCACGCCAGATACTGAAGACCTGGTATTGTTCTGAGGAAGAGTCATGTCCAAACCCTGGTGCTACAGCCTGTTTGCCATGGGGCTTGAGATGGATGTACACACAGGCTTGTCTGAAGGGTTTCAAGCACATAGAGTGGAGACATTTCTGAAGTGAATGATGGAGAGAAGAGCCTCCCCCCCCCCCCCCGTTCTCGCTTCCAGTCCTCTCCTTTTTACGTACAACAGTTTTTTTTTGGTGGGGATTATGCATCTGTGCTGAGCGCACCATGGGGGGTTGAAATTCTGTTATTTTAGGGGGGGCAGACGAAGGCCGGGAGAGGGGGAGGAGAGAGAGGGAAGGGAGGGGGGGGAGAACGGTATTTGTGAGGCAGTTCGGCTCACGTTGAATAAACCAAAAGATGATTTTTCATGGGTATTTTAGGATTGTACCGCTCTGTGGCCAAAAAAAATGTTTTTTTCTGACGTCATTTTATTGGCTCCCCATTGACTTCTTTTATCTTAGATGAGTTGATCAGTTCTAGAAAGAATTGTATTTTGTTTCATTTGTTAAGGGCAAAACGATCTAATTGCAATTACAGTTGCTGTTGATGTAACAAGAGAGACCAATAGGCTAAGCTGAGAAATTGACAGGGTGCCTAATACTTTCTCTCTCCCTCTGTATCTCTCTCTCTACCTCAGGCATCCAGTAATCGTGTCACCACTAATAGGTGACACCTGTTTGAACTCTAGCGAGTGAGCAGCTTAGCGTGCTACAGAGCTAGCCTCACTAGGTCAGTGTGGGAGTAGCAGCAGTTAGCTCAGTTGCCCGTCTCAGTGCAACACTGACGGGTTCCCCCCCCCCCCCCCCCCCCCCCGTGACACCATGCGTATGAAACCTTCTGCACACAGTGCTGTAGCCGTTGCGCAATACAGCTCTGAATTACTCTGTCTGTGCTGTCAGCACCCCTAAGTGGAGAGAGGGGGAGGGAGGTAGGGAGAGAGTGAATGGCATGGATACAGAGAGAAAAGGAGGGCTTTCGGAGAGCTGGCATTTTCAAACACTCATCCTCCCTCTATGGAGCCTTTCAGAGGATTTAATGTCTTTTGGCCCCTGGTTTATTCCCCCTTTTATTCTTTGAACAAAACCAGGAGAGAAAGGGGGAGAGGGATAGAAAGAGCGGGTGCAAGAGTCAAGTCTTTGCACAAAGACTCATATTATTTGAGTTGTCTGTTAGCGACTGATGGCGACTTGGCAAGGCTCCAGTCAAGGTGAACAGGCTCGTCTGTAAACTGAACCTGCTACAGAATAACCTATATCCACCGTCTCATTTAGCATGTTACAGTGTCTTTGTCTTCATTCCTCCTTTTCTCCCTCCTTTTGTCCACTCGCATTGAGTCCTGTGACGAGCGAGGTTTAAAGCCACACAACATCTTAATCATTCTTGGTTCCGCAGCCTGTGGTGCCATGTCACCCGCCAAGTTTCCTTTTTTCAAACCGGATTATGAGGACGTCCTCAAAATGGAGGAAGTTAGAACTCGTCTGGAACAGCTGAGTGGGAGCCAAAGTGGAGCTCCGTTCTTATCACTTGTCACCTTTGCAAGGGAGTGCGTGCCGTCTGCATGGTCGCCCAAATTCACTCACCCTAAAGGGCAGTGGCAAGTGCTAATCTTCCCCTACCTCTCTGTGTGAATTATGGATCGGGTGTAATGCAGCGATTAGCCCCCATGCCACATCTCATCCTCTCGCTCAGCCACACCC
>NW_027120519.1:0-10000 GCF_038355195.1 Osmerus mordax | reverse complement strand
CTGTAGGGCATGTTAACCCCTGAGCTGACCTACTAACCTAGTCCCCCCTCAGGTCGCTCTGCAGCATGGACCAGCCTGGTGGGACAGAGGCACAGTCACTGGGCCGTTCCCCTCTCCCTCCACCCAAATACCTCCTCCTTCTTACCTCAGCAACTGTAGGCTTGCATCTTGAACCTGAGGTTGTACTTGTGGTGACTTGAAGAGGCTTCAGTTCTGTTGAGCACTGGGTGTGTGTAGTTGCCCCAGTAGAGAGCAATGTGTACTGGGCTGTTTGGACTTGAATAGAGGTTGTGCATAGCCTATAGTGTGTGTTTCAACTCTGAGCATTAACTCATGCTGACAGCTAGAGTGACGGGGGGGTGGGTTGGTGGGGTTTTGGCCCCGTCACTGTACTTAACACACACACGGTGTGCGCACACACACACACACACACACTGTACTCTCGACCCCTCGGCCAGCTTCAGTGTCAGTGTCAGACCTCAAGCTCAGAAGTGCAGATCAAACGCCTCTAATCCTTTCCCCTGTGATTGACCATTGTGTTGAACAGAGAGAGAGAGAGGGTAGAAAAGAGAAGAGAGAGAGGGAGTTTAACATGACAAAGCCCATCTCTGGTGATCTGCTCCTCAGCTCCTGACTCTTGACGAGTCTCTCTTGCTCTCTCTTTGCCCTGTCTCTTGTTCTCAGTCCCCCCCGTTGCCCCTCCCAAGCCCACTTCAGCCCTCTTATGCAAATAACCCTTTGCACCCTTTCTGTCTGTATTCATGGCCTGCTTCCTCTGGTCTTGAATATGCGCTGAAGAACAGAGCCACTCAATACAGCCAGTCACAAAGGATTAGGCCATATCAATAGGCAGATAACCTCTCTGTTTAAATCAAGTGGAGAGCAAACACGGTGGCATGTTTAAGCTATCGAACACATGACCCCTGTGTGTGTGTGTGTGTGTGCGTCTGTCTGTCTGATGCTGGGCTATTCCTCCTGGTTAGGTCTAGTGAATATGAAGCCGGATGAATTTTAACGACACGTGCTAACGTATGTTTTTGTCATATACGTCCGACTTTATAAATCTTTCAACATCTCTACTTCGGGAAAGCTGTCCATTTGAGCTGAGTGGAACATGGTATATTTATGTGGATTGATAAGTAGGTATGTAGGGGGTTGGGTGGGCATACGGTTTTCTATTATATAGAATGGTATGGACTTGTCAGAGCCGCCCCTGACACCATACTGATCCCCACATGGTGATCTAGTGCAGTAGGCTGTGAGGACGGAGACCCAAGCACACTTACATTTAGTCATTTAGCAGACGCTCTTATCCAGAGCGACTTACAGTAAGTACAGGGACATTCCCCCGAGGCAAGTAGGGTGAAGTGCCTTGCCCAAGGACACAACGTCAGTTGGCATGACTGGGAATCGAACTGGCAACCTTCGGATTACTAGCCCGATTCCATAACCGCTCAGCCACCTGACTCCCCCACTTAGCCTACCTATGGCTTCATCTTAAAAAAAAAAAAAGGACAGTTCTTAATGTTTGATGAGGCTCTTTCATAAGCTGCCGCAGTGTGCGTATGAAAGCTGTAGCTTGTGCACGAGGAGGAGAATGTGTGGGCGTCGAGGCTCCTGCCACAGATATGATGTCCTTAGCAGTGTTACACGCTATGAACACTGGTACTCTCTGGGAGGGTTTCCAATTCACTCGCAGGAAAAGTTGCAGATGAAAAACACCCCTTCCAATCTCTCATCCACTCCTTTTTTTCCCCCTGTCGTCGTCTGTCTCTGTCTCTCTCTCTCTCCTCCCCCCCCCCCTCCCATATACACAATCTCCCACACACATGGTCTTTCTTTCAGTCAATGTGCACACTCCATAACAAACAAGGTTGCGTTCAGCAGCTTTATTTGGAACCGTTTTGAAATGTTTGCCTTTCATGTCACAGTCCCTAGTCCTTAAGCTGTCTCAGCCCTGCACAGTCTTCTCCTTCCAGCCTGTATGTGGGTCAACCCCACTGTATGGTTTATGCAGTGACACTGCAATGTGCCTATAGAGCTTCATGAAGGTAGGCAGTGAGGGGTAACAAAGCCTTTGCATTTGTATTGGACGTTTTGTAGTATGTTGGGCATCAGGGATGGTATTTCTGTTCAAGAAATGTTCTGTTGTTTTACGTAATACGCTGCTTAACCACACAAGTGCTCACCAGCACAGCCATGACTCCCTTTCTGGCATCTCCTGGTATGCCTGCATGCCCTCCCTTGCCCCCACGAGGTCCTGTTCTCCCCGTGTTCTCCAGCATCAGCACGTTCCAAATGTCCCCTGTCACCCCGGGCAGGTGGCAGCATGCATGGTCCTGACGTCACTCATCGTCCCCATGGCAGCTGCAGGCTTGGGTTCCTGTCTACACGTTACAGGCGTACGCCGCTTGGCGCAGTCAATGGAGTTATTTGCACCCCCTGCCAAATGTTGGCCAAACTCATCCCCGAATCGAACCCTCGCGGCTGAACTAGGCCAGGCTAAAAACGTCTTTCTTTGCCCTCAGTGTCTCCTTCCATCTTAACTCACGCCCCCATTCTCCCGCCTCACTCCTCCTCCCCAACTTCTACTTATGTCCACATATGTTCCAAGTTCCCTCCATCTGCCTGTGCATCAGTGATAGAAAAACCTTGTGTATTATTACAAACCTGGCAACCAAGGGGAAGTTATCTTGGGCCCCTGGAGAAGGAGGCTGGGAACACAGTGGGGGCGAGACTTGGCTGAGTTAAACCAGACCTGGCTTGATAAGAAAACAGGGCTTGTTCACACACACACACGCGCGCGCACACACACACACACACATACATACAAGTGCCTTCCCCTCCCACTTCACCCATACGTAAAGACAACATAAATGATCCATCCTAATACATAGCCTGGTGTGTTTGCCCCACTTCTGGTTCTGCACAAACATTGCCATTTCCTGCATCAGAGGATAGACCCTCAGCCAGTCAAGAAAGGCATCTATAACACACACACACACACACACCCCTTGCCCTTCGACTTCTCCCCGGGCCCTCATCTGTCAGGGATAGTGTTTATGTGTGTGTTTGACTTAAGAAAACAGTCTTGCTCGAAGATTGGAGAGTTATTGCAGACCAATGCAAAGCACTATTCATCAAAATGTTGGTGGAAGTGATGTTACCCTCAATTGTTTTTCACAGAATCTTGCTTGTCTTACTTGGACGGTAAGCTCTAGGCCCAAATTCTTCTTCTGAGGATCGAACTTTACTCACTGATCTAAAATCAAATAGACACAATTTCTCAGAATTCACAATTCTCAAGTCCAACACTGCCCAGTAACTGGATGAGTTTCACTCTCATAACCAGTGACATTAAAACTAGATTAGGCTTTCAGTTTGATCTAAAACCCCTTAATCTCCACCCAATCTGGCAACGGAAGGGGTGGGTTTTCTGGCCTGGAGGGCTGTGATTGGTGGAGCCAGAACAGGGGGAGTGGTTGTGTAACAGTGATGTAAGTCAGTTCCCATTAACCCGGTTGAAGCATTGAGACTCATCTTTAGTGACAGTGCCCTTCTCTTTTTTTTCTCTCTTTTTCTTTCTTTCCCTCCCTCTCTCTTTCTCTCTGTCTTTCTCTCTGTCTTAGTCTCTCTACTCTCTTCTTGCTCTCCTTTCCAGTCTCCCCCCCCACCTCCTCCTCTTCTCTCATCACTGTAACACATGTGGCTGAGACAGACAGTATGCTAGACTCACCGCAGACAAGCAGCAGCTTTGGTGGAGCGCAGCCAGATGGGGGTTTTAATCCCCCCCCCCACTCTCTTCCTCACAGACACACACTCACACACTGAGCAAGGGAATGAGAGGGTGATGCAGATAAATAGAAACTGGGGATAGAAAGGGGGAGATGGAAGGCGTGTGCTGGTAGACGGAGAGAGGAGTGGGAGGTATTGGCTGGCTGAGAGCAAAGAAGACATGAGAGAGAGAGAGAGAGAGAGACCACGTGGCAGCAATATGGAGAGGAGGAGGGGGTGAGAGAGAGAAGGCTAGCCTATAGAAAGAGAGAAGATGGGTGGAAGGCTAGATCTAATTCAGGTGAATACAATAGGCGCGTGGTGTGTGTCTGGTTATCTGCCCCATGTTATCCTTCCCGAGTAGTCCTCCAACTTTCAGCCCCTCAGTGTGTGTGTTTGAGGGTTTGTGCGCTTTTATCGAAAGCGACGTACGGTGGGGATTCGAACCGGCGACCTCTCGATCTGCAGTCAGAATGCCCGTCCTGTCTGCTGTTCCTTGTTTTCATCGTGCCCCATGACCTCCACTCCCCCCCCCCCCCCCCCCCCCCCTCTCCATCCCCTAAACGCTCACACACGCGCGGTGTTTTGGAAACACAAATGCCGTGTTATTGGTCCTACAGCTGTCGCTCAGGGAGCGGTAGGTAAACGCCGGTGCGAGCTAAGCTCCTGCTAGGGCGGCCTCTCGTATCGGCCTGTGGAGAGCAGGCTTGAAGTAGCTTGGTTCCTGGTGGCAGGCTCTGCTGACGTCCGATCTGTGAATGGCAGGATTTCCCAGGGAGGTAAGAAATACTCCCGCTCCCCCAGAGGAACTGGAGAATGCTGACGCTGCATCCCGTGTGTGTGCGTGCGTGTGTGTGTGCGTCTCCCTGCTTACCAACATTCCTGACACAGAACAAAGGGAAGCACGGCTGCACGTGCTCACACCTGGCCCGGGTTCTTCCTCGGGGCTCGACACCATCTGAAAGTGCAGTCAGACGTGTTTGAGAGCCATGACCATGTTGGACTGAAACCAGGCAACACACTCCCATTGCCAAGTCACTTTCCATTTGTCCTGTGCTCCGTCATCCTCCCATTTGGAGTCTTGCAGTCCGGCTTTAAAGAGTTCTTAATGGGCTGGTGTGTGGTCTGCTCTGGCTCGCAGTACCGCAAATCTACAGATTCAATGGAAAGACGACCAGTCCACAATAAGGACTGTCTGCTGTTTCTACTCTGGTGTGTGTGTGAATGTATGTGTGTGTATGTGGGCTTGGAAAGCTCTAATCTAATAAAACCCATGGAGGAACACAGTGGTCTGTGATTCTGAAGGACTGGACACTGGAAGTGGAAGACCCTTAATGCCCTCCCCTCTCCTCTCTGTCTCCCTCTCCCCAATCCCCTGACCACCAGCCCGTCTGCTAATACAGTTAACGTTCCCCTAATGACACCGAAATCTCATTAATATGCTTCACAGCTGCAACCCATAACCTATAGGGCATAAAGTTAATCAAATCTCCGAGGTCTAACCTAGACCTGAACCTTCCAGAGAACAGGAGAGAATCACTGGGCCGGAGAGGTCTGTTCTGAGTCATTCAGACACTGGTAAATTGCCAGTGTTGATAAGAGAATCACTAGCCTATTGGCTGTTCCAGCTAGCTCCAAATAACGCTATTGTTAGCAAGGAGACTAGCAGATCTGTTTTCTGAGACCGAACTCCTGTTTGGTCTGGTCTTTCTTGGTTGGCCACCTAATCCTTTTAGAGGTTCCTCTTGACAATAGCAAGGCCAAAGCACACTTGTGACTTTTGAGACAAAATCTAAGCAGCAGCATAATAAGAACTTTAATGAAATCACCAGAGCTTTGGGCTCAAAACCCGACCGAACAGCATTACATTATTAAGATGTTTTGACTGCAGAGACACATACCCACTCCCAGTGTTTATTATGTTTGTCTGGGAATGTGAAGATCAAAGGAACCCCTTTCAGGGGATTTCTCATGATGTTGGTCATCAAGATAAGGTTTACTGTGGCTGGTGGATCAAGGTGCCCTTGAACCATGATCCTGTTTTCAGTTGCATTGGCAGTGAAGACCAGGCTTCAAGCCCTTGAAATTAAGATAGTCTGGGAATAGAATAAAAACATTTCCTGGCTCAAAGGATTTCTTTTGAAAGCCTATTGCACAGATGGCCGAGATATCAGCCTGCTCTTTGTCAAGACGCTGCTCTTCTGTTGTGGGTGATGTGACAGGTAGTTCCAGCGTTTCTCTCTCTGTTACCTCCACTTCGTCCAGAGCCCCAGCAGACTGGGGAAAGAAAGAAACCACGTGATAAGTGAAGTGTCGCTTAACCTTGCAGACCTGTGCGTCGACTGACAGCATGCATACTGTAGTTCTTACTAAACCCACACCAGACTGGAGGTCAGAACTGCCACAGGGTAGCTAGTGTGTTGTAGAACCCATCCTTTCTGACAGAAGGGGGTGGGGGGTTCATTTGGCTCCGATACCGGTTAGGTCAGCTAGCACGGCATGGAAGCTGGGGTTGGTGAATACTGGGATGATTCCGATGCAGTATGTGCAGTACAGCTTGTGGCTAACTGCGTCTGGTTCGACTCGCGCACTGCCTGTGAGGGAGGAAGTGTAGTCAGTGTTTGAGGTGCAGGGAGCTGGTGACTATATGGTATAGCCCCCCTCTCCCCCCCCGTAGTAAGGCATCAGAGCCCCCCTCTCCCCCCCGTAGTAAGGCATCAGAGCCCCCCCCCCCCCCCCCTCGGGCAGGCATCAGAGCCTGTGTTGTGCTCAGGACTCTGAGTCAGGCCTCTCTGAAGAGTCAGGCCTCTCTGTCCCACAGGCACGCCATTGTTCTGCTCAGTGCCTCCCCTTCGCTCCTTTCCTCTCCTCTCCGCGCTCCAGAACTCAGCCATTGTGTTTAATTACAGTCGCCAGCCCCTCGCAGACTCTTGTCCTTGTGTCCCAGATTTTCATGTGTGCGCTCATTAGCCCCTTGTGTGTGCTCCTAGTGTGGGTGTGTGTGTGTGTGTCTGTTTGTGTGTGTGTTCATGTATGGAGCATGGGGTCAGGAGACTCTCAACATAGCTTAAGGGCTCTCGCCTTTTTGTGTCTGTATGCAAAGGCATGTGTGTGTGTGTGTGTGTGTGTGTACATCTAATGAAGGCAGTTTTAATGGGGATGAATAGGTCTGCAGTCCTGGCAGTAATACAGGGGTTGTAATAGCTCACCACATCAGAGCAAAGAGGAGGACAGAAAACAGCACATGGGTTTTTGCTAATGAGTGAAAATGTGCTCGGTTATGTAAGGGCCGCTCCATTTAAGTTTAATTTGTCTGACGTGAGTCAGTGCAACGACTGCCAGGGCAATATGATGATGACGACAACAACACATCCCCCTGTGAAGCACCGGACCCACGGCCCTACCCCACCCCCATCTCGCTGATTCATGATGGACCATGAGCCTGGGACCTGTTCCCTGGCCTGAGTCCTCATAAGAGTCTCACAGCAGAGAGCAGAGCGGGAGCTAGAAGGTTCTGCCGTCCCAGTGCTTTGTCCCACAACAGGACCTCCGTCCATGGGATCTTCCCCAGTTAACTCCTGCAGACTAGTCCTCTGGGTGGACAAGAGAAGCAGAGACAGGCTTGTGTGTGGGCTGTAGTCGTGCAATGGTCAGGTGGCTGAGCGGTTAGAGAATCGGGCTAGTAACCAGAAGGTCGCTGGTTCGATTCCCGGCCATGCCACATGACGTTGTGTCCTTGGGCAAGGCACTTCACCCTACTTGCCTCGGGGGAATGTTCCTGTACTTACTGTAAGTCGCTCTGAATAAGAGCGTCTGCTAAATGACAAAAAAAATGCAATGTAGACCCTTCTCAGTGCTTATATGCATGAGTCAGTGTTGAGGGGAAGGGAAGTGACTCTGGTCTGATCAGTTCTATCTGGTTCTAAATAACTCAGAATTACCGTACGATACTTCGAGTCAAGCTGTTTTTGCGTCGGCCAGCTTTTACACTGCAACCACAGGAAGAATGCTTGCTCCTACACACACTTTCCCTCCTTGGGGGGCAGTTAGTAGATCCTTTTTAATTTCCTCCTATAATAACGGGCTGGCCTATCTCTGGCTTTGAGGTGCTTCCAAGAAGCCTGGTTTGTGTTTACACACACGGATGAGACCCCCTTGGAGATTAAAGTTTTCCAAAGACAACAAGGCTTTAAAGGTCATTCCCCATTCCCTGTTTGTCTGGTTAGCTCCCTGCTGTGTGTGTGTGTGTGTGTGGTTCTGTCTGGGACTAACTAAGGGCAGTAAGCAGGCTACAAATAAAGCATTATGGCAATAAATTGCATGAAGCTAACATATCTAGCACAGAGCTAAACAAAAGTAAAGGATAGTGAGGAGTTAGGAGCAGCTTAAGGCAGGCCTCAAAACCTCCTTCAGTGTTCTAAGACGGAGAACCTCAACGTTGTGACCTTGTACAATTCTGTTTCATCTGTGTCCTTACATCTCCCATCTATGCTGTTACGCCATAAGGGATTTTTAAACAGCTTTTTGACCTAACATGGCCTTCAACCTAACCTGCTTATTAGAGGTGACTCTAAGAAAAGCCATCTCTATAGCTTTAAATAAAACAGTACAGCCCGAGAGATTAAGTGTCTTAATATCCTGGAGTGTGATTTTCTAGCTGTTGCTCCTAGTAGCTTTAGCTTCATTGCTGTTTATCTTAGCAGCTGAGTGTGCAAAAGCAAGCTTGTTATCTGTTGAATAAGTGGAGACTCAGTTTGGCTGTTAGGTGCGAGATAGGGAGAATCAAAGGTTGTTTTAGCACGCTGGCCTGCCATCTTCCAGGTTTTTCCAGCCGATGCTCGTGAGCAGTTTGGCATCAGCTACGTTTATTTGTGTTGTTCGGGATCTGCTCTGAGAGAGAGAGAGAGAGAGAGAGAGAGAGAGAGAGAGAGGTGGGTCTGAGTAAGCATTCTACTTTTGTGTATGAGAAAATGAGAGATTGTGTGGGGCCATCCAGAACGCCTGTCTGCTTTGTCTCGTGGAGTTCCATTCCCAGCTGTACTGCAGCCTGGCTGAACCCATGAGCCCTGTGTTAAATATAGATTGCTTATTTACACACGAGTGCTGTCCGGCCCTCTGGTCGGCTCTGAGACGTCACAATCCCTCCTCTCTGAGCTGACGCATGGTGAAGGAGGAGATCACCAACGAACGCGGGAATGCACGACCACACACACACACACACACATGCTGACAGACACAACCCACCCCCCAAACCCACACACAAACAGACGCACACGCACTCACAGTCGTACACAGAGAAACATGGACTCCAAACTTTGTTGCATTTCCTTGGTGAGGTATTAGTGGATCATGAATACAAATAACCCCACTCCAACAGCCACGCTCAAATAACCACACTCATGCGAACAAGAGTCATGTGTCTCGTCCATGTCATTACTGGTCCTGTTTTAACCATGTGTGGGTGTGGAGTGTGTGATTGCTTGTTTTCTTCCGTGTGTGAACTTGTGTGGTGTTTGTTTTCAACGCTTGTACTAGTGTGTGTGTGTTTGCGTGTTTCCTGTTTTTGTGTGGTTCCAATTCTGTTGTGCAACACAGAATAGGCAAAGGTCAACCTAGTTACCTAAACCCAGCACTTACAGATTGCTCTCCATGTCTCTGCTGACCCCATGTTTACAGAGTCCGTGTTGTCCAGATGCTAGGGATTAGCTGCTGCTGCATAGCCAGCTCCTTTCAACACCACTATCTGCTAAATGAATCAGCTGGCCTCTCCTGTAAGGTCTGTGGACTGGCCTGCACGGCTAAAATGACCAACAACAACAGCCAAATGAAAAAGTTATTTACAAAAGGGTTGAGTGTAGTCACATGGATTCAGGGCCTCATTGAAGAGGATACAGTTAGCCTATCTATTGACTTCCTTCCCCACTGGCAGTTCCTCTGCACAGTCGTTCAGGACATCCTTATCTTTGATCTGTGTGGAGAGAGCTTCATCTTCATTGAGGCACTGAACCCCCAAGGTTATCTGCATGAACAAGGATGGCTGGGCTTTCTCTAATCCAGTCCTTTTGACTTGCTGGAGTTTATTATTGTCCATGAGAGATTTGTGAGGAGCGGTCTTTTCATGGTGAATGTGAAAGTGTCACAGCATTTTTAGAGTTGGCCCTGTAGCTTTAAACACATTTGAGGCCAGCGAATGTGTGCATTATCTTTAGATTTTTATGGGTTTCGC